>NW_028244377.1:0-48959 GCF_964263255.1 Lissotriton vulgaris
CGGTTTTTTCATCAGAAAATTGATTTTTTGGACTCTACCAAAAATGATTCAAAATGTCATTTTGATCGGGCCTCATGTTGAATAACCACTTTTCAAACCCTCACAGTGACCAAAACTGCCATTTTTACAGAGTTTTGCTTACTCAAAATCTTCAATTTTGACCAATTTCAGGCACAGAAATGACTTTAAACACACTTATATTAGTTGAAAAAGTAATAACTCACATCCAACCGTCATTTAAAGTCAAAAGATTAAATGTTAAAATGTCATCAATATTGACCATTTTTTCAACGTTCGACTGGTCCGGGGTCATCGTCTTTCATCAGAAAATGGATTTTTTGGACTCTACCAAAAATGATTCAAAATGTCATTTGGATCGGGCCTCATGTTGAATAACCACTTTTTAAACCCTCACAGTGACCAAAACTGCCATTTGTACAGAGTTTTGCTTACTCAAAATCTTCAATTTTGACCAATTTCAGGCACAGAAATGACTTTAAACACACTTATTTTAGTTGAAAAAGTAATAACTCACATCCAACCGTCATTTAAAGTCAAAAGATTAAATGTTAAAATTTCATTAATATTGACCATTTTTTCAACGTTCGACTGGTCCGGGGTCATCGTTTTTCATCAGAAAATTGATTTTTTGGACTCTACCAAAAATGATTCAAAATGTCATTTGGATCGGGCCTCATGTTGAATAACCACTTTTTAAACCCTCACAGTGACCAAAACTGCCATTTTTACAGAGTTTTGCTTACTCAAAATCTTCAATTTTGACCAATTTCAGGCACAGAAATGACTTTAAACACACTTATTTTAGTTGAAAAAGTAATAACTCACATCCAACCGTCATTTAAAGTCAAAAGATTAAATGTTAAAATTTCATCAATATTGACCATTTTTTCAACGTTCGACTGGTCCGGGGTCATCGTTTTTCATCAGAAAATTGATTTTTTGGACTCTACCAAAAATGATTCAAAATGTCATTTGGATCGGGCCTCATGTTGAATAACCACTTTTTAAACCCTCACAGTGACCAAAACTGCCATTTTTACAGAGTTTTGCTTACTCAAAATCTTCAATTTTGACCAATTTCAGGCACAGAAATGACTTTAAACACACTTATTTTAGTTGAAAAAGTAATAACTCACATCCAACCGTCATTTAAAGTCAAAAGATTAAATGTTAAAATTTCATCAATATTGACCATTTTTTCAACGTTCAACTGGTCCGGGGTCATCGTTTTTCATCAGAAAATTGATTTTTTGGACTCTACCAAAAATGATTCAAAATGTCATTTTGATCGGGCCTCATGTTGAATAACCACTTTTTAAACCCTCACAGTGACCAAAACTGCCATTTTTACAGAGTTTTGCTTACTCAAAATCTTCAATTTTGAACAATTTCAGGCACAGAAATGACTTTAAACACACTTATTTTAGTTGAAAAAGTAATAACTCACATCCAACCGTCATTTAAAGTCAAAAGATTAAATGTTAAAATTTCATCAATATTGACCATTTTTTCAACGTTCGACTGGTCCGGGGTCATCGTTTTTCATCAGAAAATTGATTTTTTGGACTCTACCAAAAATGATTCAAAATGTCATTTTGATCGGGCCTCATGTTGAATAACCACTTTTTAAACCCTCACAGTGACCAAAACTGCCATTTTTACAGAGTTTTGCTTACTCAAAATCTTCAATTTTGACCAATTTCAGGCACAGAAATGACTTTAAAACACACTTATTTTAGTTGAAAAAGTAATAACTCACATCCAACCGTCATTTAAAGTCAAAAGATTAAATGTTAAAATGTCATCAATATTGACCATTTTTTCAACGTTCGACTGGTCCGGGGTCATCGTTTTTCATCAGAAAATGGATTTTTTGGACTCTACCAAAAATGATTCAACATGTCATTTGGATCGGGCCTCATGTTGAATAACCACTTTTTAAACCCTCACAGTGACCAAAACTGCCATTTTTACAGTTTTGCTTACTCAAAATCTTCAATTTTGACCAATTTCAGGCACAGAAATGACTTTAAACACACTTATTTTAGTTGAAAAAGTAATAACTCACATCCAACCGTCATTTAAAGTCAAAAGATTAAATGTTAAAATTTCATCAATATTGACCATTTTTTCAACGTTCGACTGGTCCGGGGTCATCGTTTTTCATCAGAAAATTGATTTTTTGGACTCTACCAAAAATGATTCAAAATGTCATTTGGATCGGGCCTCATGTTGAATAACCACTTTTTAATCCCTCACAGTGACCAAAACTGCCATTTTTACAGAGTTTTGCTTACTCAAAATCTTCAATTTTGACCAATTTCAGGCACAGAAATGACTTTAAACACACTTATTTTAGTTGAAAAAGTAATAACTCACATCCAACCGTCATTTAAAGTCAAAAGATTAAATGTAAAAATGTCATCAATTTTGACCATTTTTTCAACGTTCGACTGGTCCGGGGTCATCGTTTTTCATCAGAAAATTGATTTTTTGGACTCTACCAAAAATGATTCAAAATGTCATTTGGATCGGGCCTCATGTTGAATAACCACTTTTTAAACCCTCACAGTGACCAAAATTGCCATTTTTACAGAGTTTTGCTTACTCAAAATCTTCAATTTTGACCAATTTCAGGCACAGAAATGACTTTAAACACACTTATTTTAGTTGAAAAAGTAATAACTCACATCCAACCGTCATTTAAAGTCAAAAGATTAAATGTTAAAATTTCATCAATATTGACCATTTTTTCAACGTTCGACTGGTCCGGGGTCATCGTTTTTCATCAGAAAATTGATTTTTTGGACTCTACCAAAATGATTCAAAATGTCATTTGGATCGGGCCTCATGTTGAATAACCACTTTTTAAACCCTCACAGTGACCAAAACTGCCATTTTTACAGAGTTTTGCTTACTCAAAATCTTCAATTTTGACCAATTTCAGGCACAGAAATGACTTTAAACACACTTATTTTAGTTGAAAAAGTAATAACTCACATCCAACCGTCATTTAAAGTCAAAAGATTAAATGTTAAAATTTCATCAATATTGACCATTTTTTCAACGTTCAACTGGTCCGGGGTCATCGTTTTTCATCAGAAAATTGATTTTTTGGACTCTACCAAAAATGATTCAAAATGTCATTTTGATCGGGCCTCATGTTGAATAACCACTTTTTAAACCCTCACAGTGACCAAAACTGCCATTTTTACAGAGTTTTGCTTACTCAAAATCTTCAATTTTGAACAACCAAAGAAAATGACTTTAAAACACACTTATTTTAGTTGAAAAAGTAATAACTCACATCCAACCGTCATTTAAAGTCAAAAGATTAAATGTTAAAATTTCATCAATATTGACCATTTTTTCAACGTTCGACTGGTCCGGGGTCATCGTTTTTCATCAGAAAATTGATTTTTTGGACTCTACCAAAAATGATTCAAAATGTCATTTTTGATCGGGCCTCATGTTGAATAACCACTTTTTAAACCCTCACAGTGACCAAAACTGCCATTTTTACAGAGTTTTGCTTACTCAAAATCTTCAATTTTGACCAATTTCAGGCACAGAAATGACTTTAAACACACTTATTTTAGTTGAAAAAGTAATAACTCACATCCAACCGTCATTTAAAGTCAAAAGATTAAATGTTAAAATGTCATCAATATGACCATTTTTTCAACGTTCGACTGGTCCGGGGTCATCGTTTTTCATCAGAAAATGGATTTTTTGGACTCTACCAAAAATGATTCAACATGTCATTTGGATCGGGCCTCATGTTGAATAACCACTTTTTTAAACCCTCACAGTGACCAAAAACTGCCATTTTTACAGTTTTGCTTACTCAAAATCTTCAATTTTGACCAATTTCAGGCACAGAAATGACTTTAAACACACTTAATTTTTAGTTGAAAAAGTAATAACTCACATCCAACCGTCATTTAAAGTCAAAAGATTAAATGTTTAAAATTTCATCAATATTGACCATTTTTTCAACGTTCGACTGGTCCGGGGTCATCGTTTTTCATCAGAAAATTGATTTTTGGACTCTACCAAAAATGATTCAAAATGTCATTTGGATCGGGCCTCATGTTGAATAACCACTTTTTAATCCCTCACAGTGACCAAAACTGCCATTTTTACAGAGTTTTGCTTACTCAAAATCTTCAATTTTGACCAATTTCAGGCACAGAAATGACTTTAAACACACTTATTTTAGTTGAAAAAGTAATAACTCACATCCAACCGTCATTTAAAGTCAAAAGATTAAATGTAAAAATGTCATCAATTTTGACCATTTTTTCAACGTTCGACTGGTCCGGGGTCATCGTTTTTCATCAGAAAATTGATTTTTTGGACTCTACCAAAAATGATTCAAAATGTCATTTGGATCGGGCCTCATGTTGAATAACCACTTTTTAAACCCTCACAGTGACCAAAATTGCCATTTTTACAGAGTTTTGCTTACTCAAAATCTTCAATTTTGACCAATTTCAGGCACAGAAATGACTTTAAACACACTTATTTTAGTTGAAAAAGTAATAACTCACATCCAACCATCATTTAAAGTCAAAAGATTAAATGTTAAAATGTCATCAATATTGACCATTTTTTCAACGTTCGACTGGTCCGGGGTCATCGTTTTTCATCAGAAAATTGATTTTTTGGACTCTACCAAAAATGATTCAAAATGTCATTTGGATCGGGCCTCATGTTGAATAACCACTTTTTAAACCCTCACAGTGACCAAAATTGCCATTTTTACAGAGTTTTGCTTACTCAAAATCTTCAATTTTGACCAATTTCAGGCACAGAAATGACTTTAAACACACTTATTTTAGTTGAAAAAGTAATAACTCACATCCAACCGTCATTTAAAGTCAAAAGATTAAATGTTAAAATTTCATCAATATTGACCATTTTTTCAACGTTCGACTGGTCCGGGGTCATCGTTTTTCATCAGAAAATTGATTTTTTGGACTCTACCAAAAATGATTCAAAATGTCATTTGGATCGGGCCTCATGTTGAATAACCACTTTTTAATCCCTCACAGTGACCAAAACTGCCATTTTTACAGAGTTTTGCTTACTCAAAATCTTCAATTTTGACCAATTTCAGGCACAGAAATGACTTTAAACACACTTATTTTAGTTGAAAAAGTAATAACTCACATCCAACCGTCATTTAAAGTCAAAAGATTAAATGTAAAAATGTCATCAATTTTGACCATTTTTTCAACGTTCGACTGGTCCGGGGTCATCGTTTTTCATCAGAAAATTGATTTTTTGGACTCTACCAAAAATGATTCAAAATGTCATTTGGATCGGGCCTCATGTTGAATAACCACTTTTTAAACCCTCACAGTGACCAAAATTGCCATTTTTACAGAGTTTTGCTTACTCAAAATCTTCAATTTTGACCAATTTCAGGCACAGAAATGACTTTAAACACACTTATTTTAGTTGAAAAAGTAATAACTCACATCCAACCGTCATTTAAAGTCAAAAGATTAAATGTTAAAATGTCATCAATATTGACCATTTTTTCAACGTTCGACTGGTCCGGGGTCATCGTTTTTCATCAGAAAATTGATTTTTTGGACTCTACCAAAAATGATTCAAAATGTCATTTGGATCGGGCCTCATGTTGAATAACCACTTTTTAAACCCTCACAGTGACCAAAATTGCCATTTTTACAGAGTTTTGCTTACTCAAAATCTTCAATTTTGACCAATTTCAGGCACAGAAATGACTTTAAACACACTTATTTTAGTTGAAAAAGTAATAACTCACATCCAACCGTCATTTAAAGTCAAAAGATTAAATGTTAAAATTTCATCAATATTGACCATTTTTTCAACGTTCGACTGGTCCGGGGTCATCGTTTTTCATCAGAAAATTGATTTTTTGGACTCTACCAAAAATGATTCAAAATGTCATTTTGATTGGGCCTCATGTTGAATAACCACTTTTTAAACCCTCACAGTGACCAAAACTGTCATTTTTACAGAGTTTTGCTTACTCAAAATCTTCAATTTTGACCAATTTCAGGCACAGAAATGACTTTAAACACACTTATTTTAGTTGAAAAAGTAATAACTCACATCCAACCGTCATTTAAAGTCAAAAGATTAAATGTTAAAATTTCATCAATATTGACCATTTTTTCAACGTTCGACTGGTCCGGGGTCATCGTTTTTCATCAGAAAATTGATTTTTTGGACTCTACCAAAAATGATTCAAAATGTCATTTTGATCGGGCCTCATGTTGAATAACCACTTTTTAAACCCTCACAGTGACCAAAACTGCCATTTTTACAGAGTTTTGCTTACTCAAAATCTTCAATTTTGACCAATTTCAGGCACAGAAATGACTTTAAACACACTTATATTAGTTGAAAAAGTAATAACTCACATCCAACCGTCATTTAAAGTCAAAAGATTAAATGTTAAAATGTCATCAATATTGACCATTTTTTCAACGTTCGACTGGTCCGGGGTCATCGTCTTTCATCAGAAAATGGATTTTTTGGACTCTACCAAAAATGATTCAAAATGTCATTTGGATCGGGCCTCATGTTGAATAACCACTTTTTAAACCCTCACAGTGACCAAAACTGCCATTTTTACAGAGTTTTGCTTACTCAAAATCTTCAATTTTGACCAATTTCAGGCACAGAAAGGACTTTAAACACACTTATTTTAGTTGAAAAAGTAATAACTCACATCCAACCGTCATTTAAAGTCAAAAGATTAAATGTTAAAATTTCATTAATATTGACCATTTTTTCAACGTTCGACTGGTCCGGGGTCATCGTTTTTCATCAGAAAATTGATTTTTTGGACTCTACCAAAAATGATTCAAAATGTCATTTGGATCGGGCCTCATGTTGAATAACCACTTTTTAAACCCTCACAGTGACCAAAACTGCCATTTTTACAGAGTTTTGCTTACTCAAAATCTTCAATTTTGACCAATTTCAGGCACAGAAATGACTTTAAACACACTTATTTTAGTTGAAAAAGTAATAACTCACATCCAACCGTCATTTAAAGTCAAAAGATTAAATGTTAAAATTTCATCAATATTGACCATTTTTTCAACGTTCGACTAGTCCGGGGTCATCGTTTTTCATCAGAAAATTGATTTTTTGGACTCTACCAAAAATGATTCAAAATGTCATTTGGATCGGGCCTCATGTTGAATAACCACTTTTTAAACCCTCACAGTGACCAAAACTGCCATTTTTACAGAGTTTTGCTTACTCAAAATCTTCAATTTTGACCAATTTCAGGCACAGAAATGACTTTAAACACACTTATTTTAGTTGAAAAAGTAATAACTCACATCCAACCGTCATTTAAAGTCAAAAGATTAAATGTTAAAATTTCATCAATATTGACCATTTTTTCAACGTTCGACTGGTCCGGGGTCATCGTTTTTCATCAGAAAATTGATTTTTTGGACTCTACCAAAAATGATTCAAAATGTCATTTGGATCGGGCCTCATGTTGAATAACCACTTTTTAAACCCTCACAGTGACCAAAACTGCCATTTTTACAGAGTTTTGCTTACTCAAAATCTTCAATTTTGACCAATTTCAGGCACATAAATGACTTTAAACACACTTATTTTAGTTGAAAAAGTAATAACTCACATCCAACCGTCATTTAAAGTCAAAAGATTAAATGTTAAAATTTCATCAATATTGACCATTTTTTCAACGTTCGACTGGTCCGGGGTCATCGTTTTTCATCAGAAAATTGATTTTTTGGACTCTACCAAAAATGATTCAAAATGTCATTTTGATCGGGCCTCATGTTGAATAACCACTTTTTAAACCCTCACAGTGACCAAAACTGCCATTTTTACAGAGTTTTGCTTACTCAAAATCTTCAATTTTGAACAATTTCAGGCACAGAAATGACTTTAAACACACTTATTTTAGTTGAAAAAGTAATAACTCACATCCAACCGTCATTTAAAGTCAAAAGATTAAATGTTAAAATTTCATCAATATTGACCATTTTTTCAACGTTCGACTGGTCCGGGGTCATCGTTTTTCATCAGAAAATTGATTTTTTGGACTCTACCAAAAATGATTCAAAATGTCATTTTGATCGGGCCTCATGTTGAATAACCACTTTTTAAACCCTCACAGTGACCAAAACTGCCATTTTTACAGAGTTTTGCTTACTCAAAATCTTCAATTTTGACCAATTTCAGGCACAGAAATGACTTTAAACACACTTATTTTAGTTGAAAAAGTAATAACTCACATCCAACCGTCATTTAAAGTCAAAAGATTAAATGTTAAAATTTCATCAATATTGACCATTTTTTCAACGTTCGACTGGTCCGGGGTCATCGTTTTTCATCAGAAAATGGATTTTTTGGACTCTACCAAAAATGATTCAACATGTCATTTGGATCGGGCCTCATGTTGAATAACCACTTTTTAAACCCTCACAGTGACCAAAACTGCCATTTTTACAGTTTTGCTTACTCAAAATCTTCAATTTTGACCAATTTCAGGCACAGAAATGACTTTAAACACACTTATTTTAGTTGAAAAAGTAATAACTCACATCCAACCGTCATTTAAAGTCAAAAGATTAAATGTTAAAATTTCATCAATATTGACCATTTTTTCAACGTTCGACTGGTCCGGGGTCATCGTTTTTCATCAGAAAATTGATTTTTTGGACTCTACCAAAAATGATTCAAAATGTCATTTGGATCGGGCCTCATGTTGAATAACCACTTTTTAATCCCTCACAGTGACCAAAACTGCCATTTTTACAGAGTTTTGCTTACTCAAAATCTTCAATTTTGACCAATTTCAGGCACAGAAATGACTTTAAACACACTTATTTTAGTTGAAAAAGTAATAACTCACATCCAACCGTCATTTAAAGTCAAAAGATTAAATGTAAAAATGTCATCAATTTTGACCATTTTTTCAACGTTCGACTGGTCCGGGGTCATCGTTTTTCATCAGAAAATTGATTTTTTGGACTCTACCAAAAATGATTCAAAATGTCATTTGGATCGGGCCTCATGTTGAATAACCACTTTTTAAACCCTCACAGTGACCAAAATTGCCATTTTTACAGAGTTTTGCTTACTCAAAATCTTCAATTTTGACCAATTTCAGGCACAGAAATGACTTTAAACACACTTATTTTAGTTGAAAAAGTAATAACTCACATCCAACCGTCATTTAAAGTCAAAAGATTAAATGTTAAAATGTCATCAATATTGACCATTTTTTCAACGTTCGACTGGTCCGGGGTCATCGTTTTTCATCAGAAAATTGATTTTTTGGACTCTACCAAAAATGATTCAAAATGTCATTTGGATCGGGCCTCATGTTGAATAACCACTTTTTAAACCCTCACAGTGACCAAAATTGCCATTTTTACAGAGTTTTGCTTACTCAAAATCTTCAATTTTGACCAATTTCAGGCACAGAAATGACTTTAAACACACTTATTTTAGTTGAAAAAGTAATAACTCACATCCAACCGTCATTTAAAGTCAAAAGATTAAATGTTAAAATTTCATCAATATTGACCATTTTTTCAACGTTCGACTGGTCCGGGGTCATCGTTTTTCATCAGAAAATTGATTTTTTGGACTCTACCAAAAATGATTCAAAATGTCATTTTGATTGGGCCTCATGTTGAATAACCACTTTTTAAACCCTCACAGTGACCAAAACTGTCATTTTTACAGAGTTTTGCTTACTCAAAATCTTCAATTTTGACCAATTTCAGGCACAGAAATGACTTTAAACACACTTATTTTAGTTGAAAAAGTAATAACTCACATCCAACCGTCATTTAAAGTCAAAAGATTAAATGTTAAAATTTCATCAATATTGACCATTTTTTCAACGTTCGACTGGTCCGGGGTCATCGTTTTTCATCAGAAAATTGATTTTTTGGACTCTACCAAAAATGATTCAAAATGTCATTTTGATCGGGCCTCATGTTGAATAACCACTTTTTAAACCCTCACAGTGACCAAAACTGCCATTTTTACAGAGTTTTGCTTACTCAAAATCTTCAATTTTGACCAATTTCAGGCACAGAAATGACTTTAAACACACTTATATTAGTTGAAAAAGTAATAACTCACATCCAACCGTCATTTAAAGTCAAAAGATTAAATGTTAAAATGTCATCAATATTGACCATTTTTTCAACGTTCGACTGGTCCGGGGTCATCGTCTTTCATCAGAAAATGGATTTTTTGGACTCTACCAAAAATGATTCAAAATGTCATTTGGATCGGGCCTCATGTTGAATAACCACTTTTTAAACCCTCACAGTGACCAAAACTGCCATTTTTACAGAGTTTTGCTTACTCAAAATCTTCAATTTTGACCAATTTCAGGCACAGAAAGGACTTTAAACACACTTATTTTAGTTGAAAAAGTAATAACTCACATCCAACCGTCATTTAAAGTCAAAAGATTAAATGTTAAAATTTCATTAATATTGACCATTTTTTCAACGTTCGACTGGTCCGGGGTCATCGTTTTTCATCAGAAAATTGATTTTTTGGACTCTACCAAAAATGATTCAAAATGTCATTTGGATCGGGCCTCATGTTGAATAACCACTTTTTAAACCCTCACAGTGACCAAAACTGCCATTTTTACAGAGTTTTGCTTACTCAAAATCTTCAATTTTGACCAATTTCAGGCACAGAAATGACTTTAAACACACTTATTTTAGTTGAAAAAGTAATAACTCACATCCAACCGTCATTTAAAGTCAAAAGATTAAATGTTAAAATTTCATCAATATTGACCATTTTTTCAACGTTCGACTAGTCCGGGGTCATCGTTTTTCATCAGAAAATTGATTTTTTGGACTCTACCAAAAATGATTCAAAATGTCATTTGGATCGGGCCTCATGTTGAATAACCACTTTTTAAACCCTCACAGTGACCAAAACTGCCATTTTTACAGAGTTTTGCTTACTCAAAATCTTCAATTTTGACCAATTTCAGGCACAGAAATGACTTTAAACACACTTATTTTAGTTGAAAAAGTAATAACTCACATCCAACCGTCATTTAAAGTCAAAAGATTAAATGTTAAAATTTCATCAATATTGACCATTTTTTCAACGTTCGACTGGTCCGGGGTCATCGTTTTTCATCAGAAAATTGATTTTTTGGACTCTACCAAAAATGATTCAAAATGTCATTTGGATCGGGCCTCATGTTGAATAACCACTTTTTAAACCCTCACAGTGACCAAAACTGCCATTTTTACAGAGTTTTGCTTACTCAAAATCTTCAATTTTGACCAATTTCAGGCACATAAATGACTTTAAACACACTTATTTTAGTTGAAAAAGTAATAACTCACATCCAACCGTCATTTAAAGTCAAAAGATTAAATGTTAAAATTTCATCAATATTGACCATTTTTTCAACGTTCGACTGGTCCGGGGTCATCGTTTTTCATCAGAAAATTGATTTTTTGGACTCTACCAAAAATGATTCAAAATGTCATTTTGATCGGGCCTCATGTTGAATAACCACTTTTTAAACCCTCACAGTGACCAAAACTGCCATTTTTACAGAGTTTTGCTTACTCAAAATCTTCAATTTTGACCAATTTCAGGCACAGAAATGACTTTAAACACACTTATTTTAGTTGAAAAAGTAATAACTCACATCCAACCGTCATTTAAAGTCAAAAGATTAAATGTTAAAATTTCATCAATATTGACCATTTTTTCAACGTTCGACTGGTCCGGGGTCATCGTTTTTCATCAGAAAATTGATTTTTGGGACTCTACCAAAAATGATTCAAAATGTCATTTGGATCGGGCCTCATGTTGAATAACCACTTTTTAAACCCTCACAGTGACCAAAACTGCCATTTTTACAGAGTTTTGCTTACTCAAAATCTTCAATTTTGACCAATTTCAGGCACAGAAATGACTTTAAACACACTTATTTTAGTTGAAAAAGTAATAACTCACATCCAACCGTCATTTAAAGTCAAAAGATTAAATGTTAAAATTTCATCAATATTGACCATTTTTTCAACGTTCGACTGGTCCGGGGTCATCGTTTTTCATCAGAAAATTGATTTTTTGGACTCTACCAAAAATGATTCAAAATGTCATTTTGATCGGGCCTCATGTTGAATAACCACTTTTTAAACCCTCACAGTGACCAAAACTGCCATTTTTACAGAGTTTTGCTTACTCAAAATCTTTAATTTTGACCAATTTCAGGCACAGAAATGACTTTAAACACACTTATTTTAGTTGAAAAAGTAATAACTCACATCCAACCGTCATTTAAAGTCAAAAGATTAAATGTTAAAATTTCATCAATATTGACCATTTTTTCAACGTTCGACTGGTCCGGGGTCATCGTTTTTCATCAGAAAATTGATTTTTTTGGACTCTACCAAAAATGATTCAAAATGTCATTTTGATCGGGCCTCATGTTGAATAACCACTTTTTAAACCCTCACAGTGACCAAAACTGCCATTTTTACAGAGTTTTGCTTACTCAAAATCTTCACTTTTGACCAATTTCAGGCACAGAAATGACTTTAAACACACTTATTTTAGTTGAAAAAGTAATAACTCACATCCAACCGTCATTTCAAGTCAAAAGATTAAATGTTAAAATGTCATCAATATTGACCATTTTTTCAACGTTCGACTGGTCCGGGGTCATCGTTTTTCATCAGAAAATGGATTTTTTGGACTCTACCAAAAATGATTGAACATGTCATTTGGATCGGGCCTCATGTTGAATAACCACTTTTTAAACCCTCACAGTGACCAAAACTGCCATTTTTACAGTTTTGCTTACTCAAAATCTTCAATTTTGACCAATTTCAGGCACAGAAATGACTTTAAACACACTTATTTTAGTTGAAAAAGTAATAACTCACATCCAACCGTCATTTAAAGTCAAAAGATTAAATGTTAAAATTTCATCAATATTGACCATTTTTTCAACGTTCGACTGGTCCGGGGTCATCGTTTTTCATCAGAAAATTGATTTTTTGGACTCTACCAAAAATGATTCAAAATGTCATTTGGATCGGGCCTCATGTTGAATAACCACTTTTTAATCCCTCACAGTGACCAAAACTGCCATTTTTACAGAGTTTTGCTTACTCAAAATCTTCAATTTTGACCAATTTCAGGCACAGAAATGACTTTAAACACACTTATTTTAGTTGAAAAAGTAATAACTCACATCCAACCGTCATTTAAAGTCAAAAGATTAAATGTAAAAATGTCATCAATTTTGACCATTTTTTCAACGTTCGACTGGTCCGGGGTCATCGTTTTTCATCAGAAAATTGATTTTTTGGACTCTACCAAAAATGATTCAAAATGTCATTTGGATCGGGCCTCATGTTGAATAACCACTTTTTAAACCCTCACAGTGACCAAAATTGCCATTTTTACAGAGTTTTGCTTACTCAAAATCTTCAATTTTGACCAATTTCAGGCACAGAAATGACTTTAAACACACTTATTTTAGTTGAAAAAGTAATAACTCACATCCAACCGTCATTTAAAGTCAAAAGATTAAATGTTAAAATGTCATCAATATTGACCATTTTTTCAACGTTCGACTGGTCCGGGGTCATCGTTTTTCATCAGAAAATTGATTTTTTGGACTCTACCAAAAATGATTCAAAATGTCATTTGGATCGGGCCTCATGTTGAATAACCACTTTTTAAACCCTCACAGTGACCAAAATTGCCATTTTTACAGAGTTTTGCTTACTCAAAATCTTCAATTTTGACCAATTTCAGGCACAGAAATGACTTTAAACACACTTATTTTAGTTGAAAAAGTAATAACTCACATCCAACCGTCATTTAAAGTCAAAAGATTAAATGTTAAAATTTCATCAATATTGACCATTTTTTCAACGTTCGACTGGTCCGGGGTCATCGTTTTTCATCAGAAAATTGATTTTTTGGACTCTACCAAAAATGATTCAAAATGTCATTTTGATTGGGCCTCATGTTGAATAACCACTTTTTAAACCCTCACAGTGACCAAAACTGTCATTTTTACAGAGTTTTGCTTACTCAAAATCTTCAATTTTGACCAATTTCAGGCACAGAAATGACTTTAAACACACTTATTTTAGTTGAAAAAGTAATAACTCACATCCAACCGTCATTTAAAGTCAAAAGATTAAATGTTAAAATTTCATCAATATTGACCATTTTTTCAACGTTCGACTGGTCCGGGGTCATCGTTTTTCATCAGAAAATTGATTTTTTGGACTCTACCAAAAATGATTCAAAATGTCATTTTGATCGGGCCTCATGTTGAATAACCACTTTTTAAACCCTCACAGTGACCAAAACTGCCATTTTTACAGAGTTTTGCTTACTCAAAATCTTCAATTTTGACCAATTTCAGGCACAGAAATGACTTTAAACACACTTATATTAGTTGAAAAAGTAATAACTCACATCCAACCGTCATTTAAAGTCAAAAGATTAAATGTTAAAATGTCATCAATATTGACCATTTTTTCAACGTTCGACTGGTCCGGGGTCATCGTCTTTCATCAGAAAATGGATTTTTTGGACTCTACCAAAAATGATTCAAAATGTCATTTGGATCGGGCCTCATGTTGAATAACCACTTTTTAAACCCTCACAGTGACCAAAACTGCCATTTTTACAGAGTTTTGCTTACTCAAAATCTTCAATTTTGACCAATTTCAGGCACAGAAAGGACTTTAAACACACTTATTTTAGTTGAAAAAGTAATAACTCACATCCAACCGTCATTTAAAGTCAAAAGATTAAATGTTAAAATTTCATTAATATTGACCATTTTTTCAACGTTCGACTGGTCCGGGGTCATCGTTTTTCATCAGAAAATTGATTTTTTGGACTCTACCAAAAATGATTCAAAATGTCATTTGGATCGGGCCTCATGTTGAATAACCACTTTTTAAACCCTCACAGTGACCAAAACTGCCATTTTTACAGAGTTTTGCTTACTCAAAATCTTCAATTTTGACCAATTTCAGGCACAGAAATGACTTTAAACACACTTATTTTAGTTGAAAAAGTAATAACTCACATCCAACCGTCATTTAAAGTCAAAAGATTAAATGTTAAAATTTCATCAATATTGACCATTTTTTCAACGTTCGACTAGTCCGGGGTCATCGTTTTTCATCAGAAAATTGATTTTTTGGACTCTACCAAAAATGATTCAAAATGTCATTTGGATCGGGCCTCATGTTGAATAACCACTTTTTAAACCCTCACAGTGACCAAAACTGCCATTTTTACAGAGTTTTGCTTACTCAAAATCTTCAATTTTGACCAATTTCAGGCACAGAAATGACTTTAAACACACTTATTTTAGTTGAAAAAGTAATAACTCACATCCAACCGTCATTTAAAGTCAAAAGATTAAATGTTAAAATTTCATCAATATTGACCATTTTTTCAACGTTCGACTGGTCCGGGGTCATCGTTTTTCATCAGAAAATTGATTTTTTGGACTCTACCAAAAATGATTCAAAATGTCATTTGGATCGGGCCTCATGTTGAATAACCACTTTTTAAACCCTCACAGTGACCAAAACTGCCATTTTTACAGAGTTTTGCTTACTCAAAATCTTCAATTTTGACCAATTTCAGGCACATAAATGACTTTAAACACACTTATTTTAGTTGAAAAAGTAATAACTCACATCCAACCGTCATTTAAAGTCAAAAGATTAAATGTTAAAATTTCATCAATATTGACCATTTTTTCAACGTTCGACTGGTCCGGGGTCATCGTTTTTCATCAGAAAATTGATTTTTTGGACTCTACCAAAAATGATTCAAAATGTCATTTTGATCGGGCCTCATGTTGAATAACCACTTTTTAAACCCTCACAGTGACCAAAACTGCCATTTTTACAGAGTTTTGCTTACTCAAAATCTTCAATTTTGACCAATTTCAGGCACAGAAATGACTTTAAACACACTTATTTTAGTTGAAAAAGTAATAACTCACATCCAACCGTCATTTAAAGTCAAAAGATTAAATGTTAAAATTTCATCAATATTGACCATTTTTTCAACGTTCGACTGGTCCGGGGTCATCGTTTTTCATCAGAAAATTGATTTTTGGGACTCTACCAAAAATGATTCAAAATGTCATTTGGATCGGGCCTCATGTTGAATAACCACTTTTTAAACCCTCACAGTGACCAAAACTGCCATTTTTACAGAGTTTTGCTTACTCAAAATCTTCAATTTTGACCAATTTCAGGCACAGAAATGACTTTAAACACACTTATTTTAGTTGAAAAAGTAATAACTCACATCCAACCGTCATTTAAAGTCAAAAGATTAAATGTTAAAATTTCATCAATATTGACCATTTTTTCAACGTTCGACTGGTCCGGGGTCATCGTTTTTCATCAGAAAATTGATTTTTTGGACTCTACCAAAAATGATTCAAAATGTCATTTTGATCGGGCCTCATGTTGAATAACCACTTTTTAAACCCTCACAGTGACCAAAACTGCCATTTTTACAGAGTTTTGCTTACTCAAAATCTTTAATTTTGACCAATTTCAGGCACAGAAATGACTTTAAACACACTTATTTTAGTTGAAAAAGTAATAACTCACATCCAACCGTCATTTAAAGTCAAAAGATTAAATGTTAAAATTTCATCAATATTGACCATTTTTTCAACGTTCGACTGGTCCGGGGTCATCGTTTTTCATCAGAAAATTGATTTTTTTGGACTCTACCAAAAATGATTCAAAATGTCATTTTGATCGGGCCTCATGTTGAATAACCACTTTTTAAACCCTCACAGTGACCAAAACTGCCATTTTTACAGAGTTTTGCTTACTCAAAATCTTCACTTTTGACCAATTTCAGGCACAGAAATGACTTTAAACACACTTATTTTAGTTGAAAAAGTAATAACTCACATCCAACCGTCATTTCAAGTCAAAAGATTAAATGTTAAAATGTCATCAATATTGACCATTTTTTCAACGTTCGACTGGTCCGGGGTCATCGTTTTTCATCAGAAAATGGATTTTTTGGACTCTACCAAAAATGATTGAACATGTCATTTGGATCGGGCCTCATGTTGAATAACCACTTTTTAAACCCTCACAGTGACCAAAACTGCCATTTTTACAGTTTTGCTTACTCAAAATCTTCAATTTTGACCAATTTCAGGCACAGAAATGACTTTAAACACACTTATTTTAGTTGAAAAAGTAATAACTCACATCCAACCGTCATTTAAAGTCAAAAGATTAAATGTTAAAATTTCATCAATATTGACCATTTTTTCAACGTTCGACTGGTCCGGGGTCATCGTTTTTCATCAGAAAATTGATTTTTTGGACTCTACCAAAAATGATTCAAAATGTCATTTGGATCGGGCCTCATGTTGAATAACCACTTTTTAATCCCTCACAGTGACCAAAACTGCCATTTTTACAGAGTTTTGCTTACTCAAAATCTTCAATTTTGACCAATTTCAGGCACAGAAATGACTTTAAACACACTTATTTTAGTTGAAAAAGTAATAACTCACATCCAACCGTCATTTAAAGTCAAAAGATTAAATGTTAAAATTTCATCAATTTTGACCATTTTTTCAACGTTCGACTGGTCCGGGGTCATCGTTTTTCATCAGAAAATTGATTTTTTGGACTCTACCAAAAATGATTCAAAATGTCATTTGGATCGGGCCTCATGTTGAATAACCACTTTTTAAACCCTCACAGTGACCAAAACTGCCATTTTTACAGAGTTTTGCTTACTCAAAATCTTCAATTTTGACCAATTTCAGGCACAGAAATGACTTTAAACACACTTATTTTAGTTGAAAAAGTAATAACTCACATCCAACCGTCATTTAAAGTCAAAAGATTAAATGTTAAAATTTCATCAATATTGACCATTTTTTCAACGTTCGACTGGTCCGGGGTCATCGTTTTTCATCAGAAAATTGATTTTTTGGACTCTACCAAAAATGATTCAAAATGTCATTTGGATCGGGCCTCATGTTCAATAACTACTTTTTAAACCCTCGTGGTGACCAAAACTGCCATTTTTACAGAGTTTTGCTTACTCAAAATCTTCAATTTTGACCAATTTCAGGCACAGAAATGACTTTAAACACACTTATTTTAGTTGAAAAAGTAATAACTCACATCCAACCGTCATTTAAAGTCAAAAGATTAAATGTTAAAATTTCATCAATATTGACCATTTTTTCAACGTTCGACTGGTCCGGGGTCATCGTTTTTCATCAGAAAATTGATTTTTTGGACTCTACCAAAAATGATTCAAAATGTCATTTTGATCGGGCCTCATGTTGAATAACCACTTTTTAAACCCTCACAGTTATGTTATGTTATGTTATGTTATGGAGCTTTTATATAGCGTGCAGCTACTCACAGGGAGTGTCCCGACGCTTTACACCCTCAACTCATAATGAAATAACACAACACAGCTAAAAACAGGCAACAAAAACGGAACAAAAGCAACAGTGAGCAGTAGAAAACACACTAAGAGTTAAAAAGCCAGGTCTTCAGGCCCCTCCTAAACTGGAGTAAATTAACAGTACTCCGCAGAGAGAATGGAAGCTGATTCCAAAGCTGGGGGGCTCTGCAGCCAAAAGACCGCCCTCCCGCACGAGCCTTCCTCACCCGTGGAACCACAGCTCTGCAAAGAGCTTCCGAACGGAGAGAGCGCGCCGGACGATAGAAAGTCAGTCTCCTCTGCAGGTATCCCGCTCCTGAACCATGCAGAGCCTTGTGCATCAGGGTCAGGGATTTGAACTGGATCCTCTTCCTGATGGGGAGCCAATGGAGCGACTGGAGCAACCCAGACGCTCGAGCTCGTCTCCCTAGACCAAAAATCGCCCGGGCAGCAGAGTTCTGCACCACTTGAAGGCGCTGGACCAGATAGTCGGGAAGGCCAAGAAACAGAGCATTGGCATAATCTAGCCTCGACCCGACTAGAGCCTGCACTGTAGTCCTCCTATGCTCCTCAGATAACAGAGGCAGAAATTTGCGGAGCACAGTGACCAAAACTGCCATTTTTACAGAGTTTTGCTTACTCAAAATCTTCAATTTTGACCAATTTCAGGCACAGAAATGACTTTAAACACACTTATTTTAGTTGAAAAAGTAATAACTCACATCCAACCGTCATTTAAAGTCAAAAGATTAAATGTTAAAATTTCATCAATATTGACCATTTTTTCAACGTTCGACTGGTCCGGGGTCATCGTTTTTCATCAGAAAATTGATTTTTTGGACTCTACCAAAAATGATTCAAAATGTCATTTGGATCGGGCCTCATGTTGAATAACCACTTTTTAAACCCTCACAGTGACCAAAACTGCCATTTTTACAGAGTTTTGCTTACTCAAAATCTTCAATTTTGACCAATTTCAGGCACATAAATGACTTTAAACACACTTATTTTAGTTGAAAAAGTAATAACTCACATCCAACCGTCATTTAAAGTCAAAAGATTAAATGTTAAAATTTCATCAATATTGACCATTTTTTCAACGTTCGACTGGTCCGGGGTCATCGTTTTTCATCAGAAAATTGATTTTTTGGACTCTACCAAAAATGATTCAAAATGTCATTTTGATCGGGCCTCATGTTGAATAACCACTTTTTAAACCCTCACAGTGACCAAAACTGCCATTTTTACAGAGTTTTGCTTACTCAAAATCTTCAATTTTGACCAATTTCAGGCACAGAAATGACTTTAAACACACTTATTTTAGTTGAAAAAGTAATAACTCACATCCAACCGTCATTTAAAGTCAAAAGATTAAATGTTAAAATTTCATCAATATTGACCATTTTTTCAACGTTCGACTGGTCCGGGGTCATCGTTTTTCATCAGAAAATTGATTTTTGGGACTCTACCAAAAATGATTCAAAATGTCATTTGGATCGGGCCTCATGTTGAATAACCACTTTTTAAACCCTCACAGTGACCAAAACTGCCATTTTTACAGAGTTTTGCTTACTCAAAATCTTCAATTTTGACCAATTTCAGGCACAGAAATGACTTTAAACACACTTATTTTAGTTGAAAAAGTAATAACTCACATCCAACCGTCATTTAAAGTCAAAAGATTAAATGTTAAATTTTCATCAATATTGACCATTTTTTCAACGTTCGACTGGTCCGGGGTCATCGTTTTTCATCAGAAAATTGATTTTTTGGACTCTACCAAAAATGATTCAAAATGTCATTTTGATCGGGCCTCATGTTGAATAACCACTTTTTAAACCCTCACAGTGACCAAAACTGCCATTTTTACAGAGTTTTGCTTACTCAAAATCTTCAATTTTGACCAATTTCAGGCACAGAAATGACTTTAAACACACTTATTTTAGTTGAAAAAGTAATAACTCACATCCAACCGTCATTTAAAGTCAAAAGATTAAATGTTAAAATTTCATCAATATTGACCATTTTTTCAACGTTCGACTGGTCCGGGGTCATCGTTTTTCATCAGAAAATTGATTTTTTTGGACTCTACCAAAAATGATTCAAAATGTCATTTTGATCGGGCCTCATGTTGAATAACCACTTTTTAAACCCTCACAGTGACCAAAACTGCCATTTTTACAGTTTTGCTTACTCAAAATCTTCAATTTTGACCAATTTCAGGCACAGAAATGACTTTAAACACACTTATTTTAGTTGAAAAAGTAATAACTCACATCCAACCGTCATTTAAAGTCAAAAGATTAAATGTTAAAATTTCATCAATATTGACCATTTTTTCAACGTTCGACTGGTCCGGGGTCATCGTTTTTCATCAGAAAATTGATTTTTGGGACTCTACCAAAAATGATTCAAAATGTCATTTGGATCGGGCCTCATGTTGAATAACCACTTTTTAAACCCTCACAGTGACCAAAACTGCCATTTTTACAGAGTTTTGCTTACTCAAAATCTTCAATTTTGACCAATTTCAGGCACAGAAATGACTTTAAACACACTTATTTTAGTTGAAAAAGTAATAACTCACATCCAACCGTCATTTAAAGTCAAAAGATTAAATGTTAAAATTTCATCAATATTGACCATTTTTTCAACGTTCGACTGGTCCGGGGTCATCGTTTTTCATCAGAAAATTGATTTTTTGGACTCTACCAAAAATGATTCAAAATGTCATTTTGATCGGGCCTCATGTTGAATAACCACTTTTTAAACCCTCACAGTGACCAAAACTGCCATTTTTACAGAGTTTTGCTTACTCAAAATCTTCAATTTTGACCAATTTCAGGCACAGAAATGACTTTAAACACACTTATTTTAGTTGAAAAAGTAATAACTCACATCCAACCGTCATTTAAAGTCAAAAGATTAAATGTTAAAATTTCATCAATATTGACCATTTTTTCAACGTTCGACTGGTCCGGGGTCATCGTTTTTCATCAGAAAATTGATTTTTTTGGACTCTACCAAAAATGATTCAAAATGTCATTTTGATCGGGCCTCATGTTGAATAACCACTTTTTAAACCCTCACAGTGACCAAAACTGCCATTTTTACAGAGTTTTGCTTACTCAAAATCTTCACTTTTGACCAATTTCAGGCACAGAAATGACTTTAAACACACTTATTTTAGTTGAAAAAGTAATAACTCACATCCAACCGTCATTTAAAGTCAAAAGATTAAATGTTAAAATGTCATCAATATTGACCATTTTTTCAACGTTCGACTGGTCCGGGGTCATCGTTTTTCATCAGAAAATGGATTTTTTGGACTCTACCAAAAATGATTGAACATGTCATTTGGATCGGGCCTCATGTTGAATAACCACTTTTTAAACCCTCACAGTGACCAAAACTGCCATTTTTACAGTTTTGCTTACTCAAAATCTTCAATTTTGACCAATTTCAGGCACAGAAATGACTTTAAACACACTTATTTTAGTTGAAAAAGTAATAACTCACATCCAACCGTCATTTAAAGTCAAAAGATTAAATGTTAAAATTTCATCAATATTGACCATTTTTTCAACGTTCGACTGGTCCGGGGTCATCGTTTTTCATCAGAAAATTGATTTTTTGGACTCTACCAAAAATGATTCAAAATGTCATTTGGATCGGGCCTCATGTTGAATAACCACTTTTTAATCCCTCACAGTGACCAAAACTGCCATTTTTACAGAGTTTTGCTTACTCAAAATCTTCAATTTTGACCAATTTCAGGCACAGAAATGACTTTAAACACACTTATTTTAGTTGAAAAAGTAATAACTCACATCCAACCGTCATTTAAAGTCAAAAGATTAAATGTTAAAATTTCATCAATTTTGACCATTTTTTCAACGTTCGACTGGTCCGGGGTCATCGTTTTTCATCAGAAAATTGATTTTTTGGACTCTACCAAAAATGATTCAAAATGTCATTTGGATCGGGCCTCATGTTGAATAACCACTTTTTAAACCCTCACAGTGACCAAAATTGCCATTTTTACAGAGTTTTGCTTACTCAAAATCTTCAATTTTGACCAATTTCAGGCACAGAAATGACTTTAAACACACTTATTTTAGTTGAAAAAGTAATAACTCACATCCAACCGTCATTTAAAGTCAAAAGATTAAATGTTAAAATTTCATCAATATTGACCATTTTTTCAACGTTCGACTGGTCCGGGGGGTCATCGTTTTTCATCAGAAAATTGATTTTTTGGACTCTACCAAAAATGATTCAAAATGTCATTTGGATCGGGCCTCATGTTGAATAACCACTTTTTAAACCCTCACAGTGACCAAAACTGCCATTTTTACAGAGTTTTGCTTACTCAAAATCTTCAATTTTGACCAATTTCAGGCACAGAAATGACTTTAAACACACTTATTTTAGTTGAAAAAGTAATAACTCACATCCAACCGTCATTTAAAGTCAAAAGATTAAATGTTAAAATTTCATCAATATTGACCATTTTTTCAACGTTCGACTGGTCCGGGGTCATCGTTTTTCATCAGAAAATTGATTTTTTGGACTCTACCAAAAATGATTCAAAATGTCATTTTGATCGGGCCTCATGTTGAATAACCACTTTTTAAACCCTCACAGTGACCAAAACTGCCATTTTTACAGAGTTTTGCTTACTCAAAATCTTCAATTTTGACCAATTTCAGGCACAGAAATGACTTTAAACACACTTATTTTAGTTGAAAAAGTAATAACTCACATCCAACCGTCATTTAAAGTCAAAAGATTAAATGTTAAAATTTCATCAATATTGACCATTTTTTCAACGTTCGACTGGTCCGGGGTCATCGTTTTTCATCAGAAAATTGATTTTTTGGACTCTACCAAAAATGATTCAAAATGTCATTTTGATCGGGCCTCATGTTGAATAACCACTTTTTAAACCCTCACAGTGACCAAAACTGCCATTTTTACAGAGTTTTGCTTACTCAAAATCTTCAATTTTGACCAATTTCAGGCACAGAAATGACTTTAAACACACTTATTTTAGTTGAAAAAGTAATAACTCACATCCAACCGTCATTTAAAGTCAAAAGATTAAATGTTAAAATGTCATCAATATTGACCATTTTTTCAACGTTCGACTGGTCCGGGGTCATCGTTTTTCATCAGAAAATGGATTTTTTGGACTCTACCAAAAATGATTCAACATGTCATTTGGATCAGGCCTCATGTTGAATAACCACTTTTTAAACCCTCACAGTGACCAAAACTGCCATTTTTACAGTTTTGCTTACTCAAAATCTTCAATTTTGACCAATTTCAGGCACAGAAATGACTTTAAACACACTTATTTTAGTTGAAAAAGTAATAACTCACATCCAACCGTCATTTAAAGTCAAAAGATTAAATGTTAAAATTTCATCAATATTGACCATTTTTTCAACGTTCGACTGGTCCGGGGTCATCGTTTTTCATCAGAAAATTGATTTTTTGGACTCTACCAAAAATGATTCAAAATGTCATTTGGATCGGGCCTCATGTTGAATAACCACTTTTTAATCCCTCACAGTGACCAAAACTGCCATTTTTACAGAGTTTTGCTTACTCAAAATCTTCAATTTTGACCAATTTCAGGCACAGAAATGACTTTAAACACACTTATTTTAGTTGAAAAAGTAATAACTCACATCCAACCGTCATTTAAAGTCAAAAGATTAAATGTTAAAATTTCATCAATTTTGACCATTTTTTCAACGTTCGACTGGTCCGGGGTCATCGTTTTTCATCAGAAAATTGATTTTTTGGACTCTACCAAAAATGATTCAAAATGTCATTTGGATCGGGCCTCATGTTGAATAACCACTTTTTAAACCCTCACAGTGACCAAAATTGCCATTTTTACAGAGTTTTGCTTACTCAAAATCTTCAATTTTGACCAATTTCAGGCACAGAAATGACTTTAAACACACTTATTTTAGTTGAAAAAGTAATAACTCACATCCAACTGTCATTTAAAGTCAAAAGATTAAATGTTAAAATTTCATCAATATTGACCATTTTTTCAACGTTCGACTGGTCCGGGGTCATCGTTTTTCATCAGAAAATTGATTTTTTGGACTCTACCAAAAATGATTCAAAATGTCATTTGGATCGGGCCTCATGTTGAATAACCACTTTTTAAACCCTCACAGTGACCAAAATTGCCATTTTTACAGAGTTTTGCTTACTCAAAATCTTCAATTTTGACCAATTTCAGGCACAGAAATGACTTTAAACACACTTATTTTAGTTGAAAAAGTAATAACTCACATCCAACCGTCATTTAAAGTCAAAAGATTAAATGTTAAAATTTCATCAATATTGACCATTTTTTCAACGTTCGACTGGTCCGGGGTCATCGTTTTTCATCAGAAAATTGATTTTTTGGACTCTACCAAAAATGATTCAAAATGTCATTTTGATTGGGCCTCATGTTGAATAACCACTTTTTAAACCCTCACAGTGACCAAAACTGTCATTTTTACAGAGTTTTGCTTACTCAAAATCTTCAATTTTGACCAATTTCAGGCACAGAAATGACTTTAAACACACTTATTTTAGTTGAAAAAGTAATAACTCACATCCAACCGTCATTTAAAGTCAAAAGATTAAATGTTAAAATTTCATTAATATTGACCATTTTTTCAACGTTCGACTGGTCCGGGGTCATCGTTTTTCATCAGAAAATTGATTTTTTGGACTCTACCAAAAATGATTCAAAATGTCATTTGGATCGGGCCTCATGTTGAATAACCACTTTTTAAACCCTCACAGTGACCAAAACTGCCATTTTTACAGAGTTTTGCTTACTCAAAATCTTCAATTTTGACCAATTTCAGGCACAGAAATGACTTTAAACACACTTATTTTAGTTGAAAAAGTAATAACTCACATCCAACTGTCATTTAAAGTCAAAAGATTAAATGTTAAAATTTCATCAATATTGACCATTTTTTCAACGTTCGACTGGTCCGGGGTCATCGTTTTTCATCAGAAAATTGATTTTTTGGACTCTACCAAAAATGATTCAAAATGTCATTTGGATCGGGCCTCATGTTGAATAACCACTTTTTAAACCCTCACAGTGACCAAAACTGCCATTTTTACAGAGTTTTGCTTACTCAAAATCTTCAATTTTGACCAATTTCAGGCACAGAAATGACTTTAAACACACTTATTTTAGTTGAAAAAGAAATAACTCACATCCAACCGTCATTTAAAGTCAAAAGATTAAATGTTAAAATTTCATCAATATTGACCATTTTTTCAACGTTCGACTGGTCCGGGGTCATCGTTTTTCATCAGAAAATGGATTTTTTGGACTCTACCAAAAATGATTCAAAATGTCATTTGGATCGGGCCTCATGTTGAATAACCACTTTTTAAACCCTCACAGTGACCAAAACTGCCATTTTTACAGAGTTTTGCTTACTCAAAATCTTCAATTATGACCAATTTCAGGCACAGAAATGACTTTAAACACACTTATGTTAGTTGAAAAAGTAATAACTCACATCCAACCGTCATTTAAAGTCAAAAGATTAAATGTTAAAATTTCATCAATATTGACCATTTTTTCAACGTTCGACTGGTCCGGGGTCATCGTTTTTCATCAGAAAATTGATTTTTTGGACTCTACCAAAAATGATTCAAAATGTCATTTGGATCGGGCCTCATGTTGAATAACCACTTTTTAAACCCTCACAGTGACCAAAACTGCCATTTTTACAGAGTTTTGCTTACTCAAAATCTTCAATTTTGACCAATTTCAGGCACAGAAATGACTTTAAACACACTTATTTTAGTTGAAAAAGTAATAACTCACATCCAACCGTCATTTAAAGTCAAAAGATTAAATGTTAAAATTTCATCAATATTGACCATTTTTTCAACGTTCGACTAGTCCGGGGTCATCGTTTTTCATCAGAAAATTGATTTTTTGGACTCTACCAAAAATGATTCAAAATGTCATTTGGATCGGGCCTCATGTTGAATAACCACTTTTTAAACCCTCACAGTGACCAAAACTGCCATTTTTACAGAGTTTTGCTTACTCAAAATCTTCAATTTTGACCAATTTCAGGCACATAAATGACTTTAAACACACTTATTTTAGTTGAAAAAGTAATAACTCACATCCAACCGTCATTTAAAGTCAAAAGATTAAATGTTAAAATTTCATCAATATTGACCATTTTTTCAACGTTCGACTGGTCCGGGGTCATCGTTTTTCATCAGAAAATTGATTTTTTGGACTCTACCAAAAATGATTCAAAATGTCATTTTGATCGGGCCTCATGTTGAATAACCACTTTTTAAACCCTCACAGTGACCAAAACTGCCATTTTTACAGAGTTTTGCTTACTCAAAATCTTCAATTTTGACCAATTTCAGGCACAGAAATGACTTTAAACACACTTATTTTAGTTGAAAAAGTAATAACTCACATCCAACCGTCATTTAAAGTCAAAAGATTAAATGTTAAAATTTCATCAATATTGACCATTTTTTCAACGTTCGACTGGTCCGGGGTCATCGTTTTTCATCAGAAAATGGATTTTTTGGACTCTACCAAAAATGATTCAAAATGTCATTTGGATCGGGCCTCATGTTGAATAACCACTTTTTAAACCCTCACAGTGACCAAAACTGCCATTTTTACAGAGTTTCGCTTACTCAAAATCTTCAATTTTGACCAATTTCAGGCACAGAAATGACTTTAAACACACTTATTTTAGTTGAAAAAGTAATAACTCACATCCAACCGTCATTTAAAGTCAAAAGATTAAATGTTAAAATTTCATCAATATTGACCATTTTTTCAACGTTCGACTGGTCCGGGGTCATCGTTTTTCATCAGAAAATGGATTTTTTGGACTCTACCAAAAATGATTCAAAATGTCATTTGGATCGGGCCTCATGTTGAATAACCACTTTTTAAACCCTCACAGTGACCAAAACTGCCATTTTTACAGAGTTTTGCTTACTCAAAATCTTCAATTTTGACCAATTTCAGGCACATAAATGACTTTAAACACACTTATTTTAGTTGAAAAAGTAATAACTCACATCCAACCGTCATTTAAAGTCAAAAGATTAAATGTTAAAATTTCATCAATATTGACCATTTTTTCAACGTTCGACTGGTCCGGGGTCATCGTTTTTCATCAGAAAATTGATTTTTTGGACTCTACCAAAAATGATTCAAAATGTCATTTGGATCAGGCCTCATGTTGAATAACCACTTTTTAAACCCTCACAGGTACCAAAACTGCCATTTTTACAGAGTTTGCTTACTCAAAATCTTCAATTTTGACCAATTTCAGGCACAGAAATGACTTTAAACACACTTATTTTAGTTGAAAAAGTAATAACTCACATCCAACCGTCATTTAAAGTCAAAAGATTAAATGTTAAAATTTCATCAATATTGACCATTTTTTCAACGTTCGACTGGTCCGGGGTCATCGTTTTTCATCAGAAAATTGATTTTTGGGACTCTACCAAAAATGATTCAAAATGTCATTTTGATCGGGCCTCATGTTGAATAACCACTTTTTAAACCCTCACAGTGACCAAAACTGCCATTTTTACAGAGTTTTGCTTACTCAAAATCTTCAATTTTGACCAATTTCAGGCACAGAAATGACTTTGAACACACTTATTTTAGTTGAAAAAGTAATAACTCACATCCAACCGTCATTTAAAGTCAAAAGATTAAATGTTAAAATTTCATCAATATTGACCATTTTTTCAACGTTCGACTGGTCCGGGGTCATCGTTTTTCATCAGAAAATTGATTTTTGGGACTCTACCAAAAATGATTCAAAATGTCATTTGGATCGGGCCTCATGTTGAATAACCACTTTTTAAACCCTCACAGTGACCAAAACTGCCATTTTTACAGAGTTTTGCTTACTCAAAATCTTCAATTTTGACCAATTTCAGGCACAGAAATGACTTTAAACACACTTATTTTAGTTGAAAAAGTAATAACTCACATCCAACCGTCATTTAAAGTCAAAAGATTAAATGTTAAAATTTCATCAATATTGACCATTTTTTCAACGTTCGACTGGTCCGGGGTCATCGTTTTTCATCAGAAAATTGATTTTTTGGACTCTACCAAAAATGATTCAAAATGTCATTTGGATCGGGCCTCATGTTGAATAACCACTTTTTAAACCCTCACAGTGACCAAAACTGCCATTTTTACAGAGTTTTGGTTACTCAAAATCTTCAATTTTGACCAATTTCAGGCACAGAAATGACTTTAAACACACTTATTTTAGTTGAAAAAGTAATAACTCACATCCAACCGTCATTTAAAGTCAAAAGATTAAATGTTAAAATTTCATCAATATTGACCATTTTTTCAACGTTCGACTGGTCCGGGGTCATCGTTTTTCATCAGAAAATTGATTTTTTGGACTCTACCAAAAATGATTCAAAATGTCATTTTGATCGGGCCTCATGTTGAATAACCACTTTTTAAACCCTCACAGTGACCAAAACTGCCATTTTTACAGAGTTTTGCTTACTCAAAATCTTCAATTTTGACCAATTTCAGGCACAGAAATGACTTTAAACACACTTATTTTAGTTGAAAAAGTAATAACTCACATCCAACCGTCATTTAAAGTCAAAAGATTAAATGTTAAAATTTCATCAATTTTGACCATTTTTTCAACGTTCGACTGGTCCGGGGTCATCGTTTTTCATCAGAAAATTGATTTTTTGGACTCTACCAAAAATGATTCAAAATGTCATTTTGATCGGGCCTCATGTTGAATAACCACTTTTTAAACCCTCACAGTGACCAAAACTGCCATTTTTACAGAGTTTTGCTTACTCAAAATCTTCAATTTTGACCAATTTCAGGCACAGAAATGACTTTAAACACACTTATTTTAGTTGAAAAAGTAATAACTCACATCCAACCGTCATTTAAAGTCAAAAGATTAAATGTTAAAATTTCATCAATATTGACCATTTTTTCAACGTTCGACTGGTCCGGGGTCATCGTTTTTCATCAGAAAATGGATTTTTTGGACTCTACCAAAAATGATTCAACATGTCATTTGGATCGGGCCTCATGTTGAATAACCACTTTTTAAACCCTCACAGTGACCAAAACTGCCATTTTTACAGTTTTGCTTACTCAAAATCTTCAATTTTGACCAATTTCAGGCACAGAAATGACTTTAAACACACTTATTTTAGTTGAAAAAGTAATAACTCACATCCAACCGTCATTTAAAGTCAAAAGATTAAATGTTAAAATTTCATCAATATTGACCATTTTTTCAACGTTCGACTGGTCCGGGGTCATCGTTTTTCATCAGAAAATTGATTTTTTGGACTCTACCAAAAATGATTCAAAATGTCATTTGGATCGGGCCTCATGTTGAATAACCACTTTTTAATCCCTCACAGTGACCAAAACTGCCATTTTTACAGAGTTTTGCTTACTCAAAATCTTCAATTTTGACCAATTTCAGGCACAGAAATGACTTTAAACACACTTATTTTAGTTGAAAAAGTAATAACTCACATCCAACCGTCATTTAAAGTCAAAAGATTAAATGTTAAAATTTCATCAATTTTGACCATTTTTTCAACGTTCGACTGGTCCGGGGTCATCGTTTTTCATCAGAAAATGTATTTTTTGGACTCTACCAAAAATGATTCAAAATGTCATTTTGATCGGGCCTCATGTTGAATAACCACTTTTTAAACCCTCACAGTGACCAAAACTGCCATTTTTACAGAGTTTTGCTTACTCAAAATCTTCAATTTTGACCAATTTCAGGCACAGAAATGACTTTAAACACACTTATTTTAGTTGAAAAAGTAATAACTCACATCCAACCGTCATTTAAAGTCAAAAGATTAAATGTTAAAATTTCATCAATATTGACCATTTTTTCAACGTTCGACTGGTCCGGGGTCATCGTTTTTCATCAGAAAATGGATTTTTTGGACTCTACCAAAAATGATTCAAAATGTCATTTGGATCGGGCCTCATGTTGAATAACCACTTTTTAAACCCTCACAGTGACCAAAACTGCCATTTTTACAGAGTTTTGCTTACTCAAAATCTTCAATTTTGACCAATTTCAGGCACAGAAATGACTTTAAACACACTTATTTTAGTTGAAAAAGTAATAACTCACATCCAACCGTCATTTAAAGTCAAAAGATTAAATGTTAAAATTTCATCAATATTGACCATTTTTTCAACGTTCGACTGGTCCGGGGTCATCGTTTTTCATCAGAAAATTGATTTTTTGGACTCTACCAAAAATGATTCAAAATGTCATTTGGATCGGGCCTCATGTTGAATAACCACTTTTTAAACCCTCACAGTGACCAAAACTGCCATTTTTACAGAGTTTTGCTTACTCAAAATCTTCAATTTTGACCAATTTCAGGCACAGAAATGACTTTAAACACACTTATTTTAGTTGAAAAAGTAATAACTCACATCCAACCGTCATTTAAAGTCAAAAGATTAAATGTTAAAATTTCATCAATATTGACCATTTTTTCAACGTTCGACTGGTCCGGGGTCATCGTTTTTCATCAGAAAATTGATTTTTTGGACTCTACCAAAAATGATTCAAAATGTCATTTGGATCGGGCCTCATGTTGAATAACCACTTTTTAATCCCTCACAGTGACCAAAACTGCCATTTTAACAGAGTTTTGCTTACTCAAAATCTTCAATTTTGACCAATTTCAGGCACAGAAATGACTTTAAACACACTTATTTTAGTTGAAAAAGTAATAACTCACATCCAACCGTCATTTAAAGTCAAAAGATTAAATGTTAAAATTTCATCAATATTGACCATTTTTTCAACGTTCGACTGGTCCGGGGTCATCGTTTTTCATCAGAAAATGGATTTTTTGGACTCTACCAAAAATGATTCAAAATGTCATTTGGATCGGGCCTCATGTTGAATAACCACTTTTTAAACCCTCACAGTGACCAAAACTGCCATTTTTACAGAGTTTTGCTTACTCAAAATCTTCAATTTTGACCAATTTCAGGCACAGAAATGACTTTAAACACACTTATTTTAGTTGAAAAAGTAATAACTCACATCCAACCGTCATTTAAAGTCAAAAGATTAAATGTTAAAATTTCATCAATATTGACCATTTTTTCAACGTTCGACTGGTCCGGGGTCATCGTTTTTCATCAGAAAATTGATTTTTTGGACTCTACCAAAAATGATTCAAAATGTCATTTGGATCGGGCCTCATGTTGAATAACCACTTTTTAAACCCTCACAGTGACCAAAACTGCCATTTTTACAGAGTTTTGCTTACTCAAAATCTTCAATTTTGACCAATTTCAGGCACAGAAATGACTTTAAACACACTTATTTTAGTTGAAAAAGTAATAACTCACATCCAACCGTCATTTAAAGTCAAAAGATTAAATGTTAAAATTTCATCAATATTGACCATTTTTTCAACGTTCGACTGGTCCGGGGTCATCGTTTTTCATCAGAAAATTGATTTTTTGGACTCTACCAAAAATGATTCAAAATGTCATTTGGATCGGGCCTCATGTTGAATAACCACTTTTTAAACCCTCACAGTGACCAAAACTGCCATTTTTACAGAGTTTTGCTTACTCAAAATCTTCAATTTTGACCAATTTCAGGCACAGAAATGACTTTAAACACACTTATTTTAGTTGAAAAAGTAATAACTCACATCCAACCGTCATTTAAAGTCAAAAGATTAAATGTTAAAATTTCATCAATATTGACCATTTTTTCAACGTTCGACTGGTCCGGGGTCATCGTTTTTCATCAAAAAATTGATTTTTTGGACTCTACCAAAAATGATTCAAAATGTTATTTGGATCGGGCCTCATGTTGAATAACCACTTTTTAAACCCTCACAGTGACCAAAACTGCCATTTTTACAGAGTTTTGCTTACTCAAAATCTTCAATTATGACCAATTTCAGGCACAGAAATGACTTTAAACACACTTATTTTAGTTGAAAAAGTAATAACTCACATCCCACCGTCATTTAAAGTCAAAAGATTAAATGTTAAAATTTCATCAATATTGACCATTTTTTCAACGTTCGACTGGTCCGGGGTCATCGTTTTTCATCAGAAAATTGATTTTTTGGACTCTACCAAAAATGATTCAAAATGTCATTTGGATCGGGCCTCATGTTGAATAACCACTTTTTAAACCCTCACAGTGACCAAAATTGCCATTTTTACAGAGTTTTGCTTACTCAAAATCTTCAATTTTGACAAATTTCAGGCACAGAAATGACTTTAAACACACTTATTTTAGTTGAAAAAGTAATAACTCACATCCAACCGTCATTTAAAGTCAAAAGATTAAATGTTAAAATTTCATCAATATTGACCATTTTTTCAACGTTCGACTGGTCCGGGGTCATCGTTTTTCATCAGAAAATTGATTTTTTGGACTCTACCAAAAATGATTCAAAATGTCATTTGGATCGGGCCTCATGTTGAATAACCACTTTTTAAACCCTCACAGTGACCAAAACTGCCATTTTTACAGAGTTTTGCTTACTCAAAATCTTCAATTTTGACCAATTTCAGGCACAGAAATGACTTTAAACACACTTATTTTAGTTGAAAAAGTAATAACTCACATCCAACCGTCATTTAAAGTCAAAAGATTAAATGTTAAAATTTCATCAATATTGACCATTTTTTCAACGTTCGACTGGTCCGGGGTCATCGTTTTTCATCAGAAAATTGATTTTTTGGACTCTACCAAAAATGATTCAAAATGTCATTTGGATCGGGCCTCATGTTGAATAACCACTTTTTAAACCCTCACAGTGACCAAAATTGCCATTTTTACAGAGTTTTGCTTACTCAAAATCTTCAATTTTGACCAATTTCAGGCACAGAAATGACTTTAAACACACTTATTTTAGTTGAAAAAGTAATAACTCACATCCAACCGTCATTTAAAGTCAAAAGATTAAATGTTAAAATTTCATCAATATTGACCATTTTTTCAACGTTCGACTGGTCCGGGGTCATCGTTTTTCATCAGAAAATGGATTTTTTGGACTCTACCAAAAATGATTCAAAATGTCATTTGGATCGGGCCTCATGTTGAATAACCACTTTTTAAACCCTCACAGTGACCAAAACTGCCATTTTTACAGAGTTTTGCTTACTCAAAATCTTCAATTTTGACCAATTTCAGGCACAGAAATGACTTTAAACACACTTATTTTAGTTGAAAAAGTAATAACTCACATCCAACCGTCATTTAAAGTCAAAAGATTAAATGTTAAAATTTCATCAATATTGACCATTTTTTCAACGTTCGACTGGTCCGGGGTCATCGTTTTTCATCAGAAAATTGATTTTTTGGACTCTACCAAAAATGATTCAAAATGTCATTTGGATCGGGCCTCATGTTGAATAACCACTTTTTAAACCCTCACAGTGACCAAAATTGCCATTTTTACAGAGTTTTGCTTACTCAAAATCTTCAATTTTGACAAATTTCAGGCACAGAAATGACTTTAAACACACTTATTTTAGTTGAAAAAGTAATAACTCACATCCAACCGTCATTTAAAGTCAAAAGATTAAATGTTAAAATTTCATCAATATTGACCATTTTTTCAACGTTCGACTGGTCCGGGGTCATCGTTTTTCATCAGAAAATTGATTTTTTGGACTCTACCAAAAATGATTCAAAATGTCATTTTGATCGGGCCTCATGTTGAATAACCACTTTTTAAACCCTCACAGTGACCAAAACTGCCATTTTTACAGAGTTTTGCTTACTCAAAATCTTCAATTTTGACCAATTTCAGGCACAGAAATGACTTTAAACACACTTATTTTAGTTGAAAAAGAAATAACTCACATCCAACCGTCATTTAAAGTCAAAAGATTAAATGTTAAAATTTCATCAATATTGACCATTTTTTCAACGTTCGACTGGTCCGGGGTCATCGTTTTTCATCAGAAAATTGATTTTTGGGACTCTACCAAAAATGATTCAAAATGTCATTTGGATCGGGCCTCATGTTGAATAACCACTTTTTAAACCCTCACAGTGACCAAAACTGCCATTTTTACAGAGTTTTGCTTACTCAAAATCTTCAATTTTGACCAATTTCAGGCACAGAAATGACTTTAAACACACTTATTTTAGTTGAAAAAGTAATAACTCACATCCAACCGTCATTTAAAGTCAAAAGATTAAATGTTAAAATTTCATCAATATTGACCATTTTTTCAACGTTCGACTGGTCCGGGGTCATCGTTTTTCATCAGAAAATTGATTTTTTGGACTCTACCAAAAATGATTCAAAATGTCATTTGGATCGGGCCTCATGTTGAATAACCACTTTTTAAACCCTCACAGTGACCAAAACTGCCATTTTTACAGAGTTTTGGTTACTCAAAATCTTCAATTTTGACCAATTTCAGGCACAGAAATGACTTTAAACACACTTATTTTAGTTGAAAAAGTAATAACTCACATCCAACCGTCATTTAAAGTCAAAAGATTAAATGTTAAAATTTCATCAATATTGACCATTTTTTCAACGTTCGACTGGTCCGGGGTCATCGTTTTTCATCAGAAAATTGATTTTTTGGACTCTACCAAAAATGATTCAAAATGTCATTTTGATCGGGCCTCATGTTGAATAACCACTTTTTAAACCCTCACAGTGACCAAAACTGCCATTTTTACAGAGTTTTGCTTACTCAAAATCTTCAATTTTGACCAATTTCAGGCACAGAAATGACTTTAAACACACTTATTTTAGTTGAAAAAGTAATAACTCACATCCAACCGTCATTTAAAGTCAAAAGATTAAATGTTAAAATTTCATCAATATTGACCATTTTTTCAACGTTCGACTGGTCCGGGGTCATCGTTTTTCATCAGAAAATTGATTTTTTGGACTCTACCAAAAATGATTCAAAATGTCATTTTGATCGGGCCTCATGTTGAATAACCACTTTTTAAACCCTCACAGTGACCAAAACTGCCATTTTTACAGAGTTTTGCTTACTCAAAATCTTCAATTTTGACCAATTTCAGGCACAGAAATGACTTTAAACACACTTATTTTAGTTGAAAAAGTAATAACTCACATCCAACCGTCATTTAAAGTCAAAAGATTAAATGTTAAAATTTCATCAATATTGACCATTTTTTCAACGTTCGACTGGTCCGGGGTCATCGTTTTTCATCAGAAAATGGATTTTTTGGACTCTACCAAAAATGATTCAACATGTCATTTGGATCGGGCCTCATGTTGAATAACCACTTTTTAAACCCTCACAGTGACCAAAACTGCCATTTTTACAGTTTTGCTTACTCAAAATCTTCAATTTTGACCAATTTCAGGCACAGAAATGACTTTAAACACACTTATTTTAGTTGAAAAAGTAATAACTCACATCCAACCGTCATTTAAAGTCAAAAGATTAAATGTTAAAATTTCATCAATATTGACCATTTTTTCAACGTTCGACTGGTCCGGGGTCATCGTTTTTCATCAGAAAATTGATTTTTTGGACTCTACCAAAAATGATTCAAAATGTCATTTGGATCGGGCCTCATGTTGAATAACCACTTTTTAATCCCTCACAGTGACCAAAACTGCCATTTTTACAGAGTTTTGCTTACTCAAAATCTTCAATTTTGACCAATTTCAGGCACAGAAATGACTTTAAACACACTTATTTTAGTTGAAAAAGTAATAACTCACATCCAACCGTCATTTAAAGTCAAAAGATTAAATGTTAAAATTTCATCAATATTGACCATTTTTTCAACGTTCGACTGGTCCGGGGTCATCGTTTTTCATCAGAAAATGGATTTTTTGGACTCTACCAAAAATGATTCAAAATGTCATTTGGATCGGGCCTCATGTTGAATAACCACTTTTTAAACCCTCACAGTGACCAAAACTGCCATTTTTACAGAGTTTTGCTTACTCAAAATCTTCAATTTTGACCAATTTCAGGCACAGAAATGACTTTAAACACACTTATTTTAGTTGAAAAAGTAATAACTCACATCCAACCGTCATTTAAAGTCAAAAGATTAAATGTTAAAATTTCATCAATATTGACCATTTTTTCAACGTTCGACTGGTCCGGGGTCATCGTTTTTCATCAGAAAATTGATTTTTTGGACTCTACCAAAAATGATTCAAAATGTCATTTGGATCGGGCCTCATGTTGAATAACCACTTTTTAAACCCTCACAGTGACCAAAACTGCCATTTTTACAGAGTTTTGCTTACTCAAAATCTTCAATTTTGACCAATTTCAGGCACAGAAATGACTTTAAACACACTTATTTTAGTTGAAAAAGTAATAACTCACATCCAACCGTCATTTAAAGTCAAAAGATTAAATGTTAAAATTTCATCAATATTGACCATTTTTTCAACGTTCGACTGGTCCGGGGTCATCGTTTTTCATCAGAAAATTGATTTTTTGGACTCTACCAAAAATGATTCAAAATGTCATTTGGATCGGGCCTCATGTTGAATAACCACTTTTTAAACCCTCACAGTGACCAAAACTGCCATTTTTACAGAGTTTTGCTTACTCAAAATCTTCAATTTTGACCAATTTCAGGCACAGAAATGACTTTAAACACACTTATTTTAGTTGAAAAAGTAATAACTCACATCCAACCGTCATTTAAAGTCAAAAGATTAAATGTTAAAATTTCATCAATATTGACCATTTTTTCAACGTTCGACTGGTCCGGGGTCATCGTTTTTCATCAAAAAATTGATTTTTTGGACTCTACCAAAAATGATTCAAAATGTTATTTGGATCGGGCCTCATGTTGAATAACCACTTTTTAAACCCTCACAGTGACCAAAACTGCCATTTTTACAGAGTTTTGCTTACTCAAAATCTTCAATTATGACCAATTTCAGGCACAGAAATGACTTTAAACACACTTATTTTAGTTGAAAAAGTAATAACTCACATCCCACCGTCATTTAAAGTCAAAAGATTAAATGTTAAAATTTCATCAATATTGACCATTTTTTCAACGTTCGACTGGTCCGGGGTCATCATTTTTCATCAGAAAATTGATTTTTTGGACTCTACCAAAAATGATTCAAAATGTCATTTGGATCGGGCCTCATGTTGAATACCCACTTTTTAAACCCTCGTGGTGACCAAAACTGCCATTTTTACAGAGTTTTGCTTACTCAAAATCTTCAATTTTGACCAATTTCAGGCACAGAAATGACTTTAAACACACTTATTTTAGTTGAAAAAGTAATAACTCACATCCAACCGTCATTTAAAGTCAAAAGATTAAATGTTAAAATTTCATCAATATTGACCATTTTTTCAACGTTCGACTGGTCCGGGGTCATCGTTTTTCATCAGAAAATGGATTTTTTGGACTCTACCAAAAATGATTCAAAATGTCATTTGGATCGGGCCTCATGTTGAATAACCACTTTTTAAACCCTCACAGTGACCAAAACTGCCATTTTTACAGAGTTTTGCTTACTCAAAATCTTCAATTTTGACCAATTTCAGGCACAGAAATGACTTTAAACACACTTATTTTAGTTGAAAAAGTAATAACTCACATCCAACCGTCATTTAAAGTCAAAAGATTAAATGTTAAAATTTCATCAATATTGACCATTTTTTCAACGTTCGACTAGTCCGGGGTCATCGTTTTTCATCAGAAAATTGATTTTTTGGACTCTACCAAAAATGATTCAAAATGTCATTTGGATCGGGCCTCATGTTGAATAACCACTTTTTAAACCCTCACAGTGACCAAAACTGCCATTTTTACAGAGTTTTGCTTACTCAAAATCTTCAATTTTGACCAATTTCAGGCACATAAATGACTTTAAACACACTTATTTTAGTTGAAAAAGTAATAACTCACATCCAACCGTCATTTAAAGTCAAAAGATTAAATGTTAAAATTTCATCAATATTGACCATTTTTTCAACGTTCGACTGGTCCGGGGTCATCGTTTTTCATCAGAAAATTGATTTTTTGGACTCTACCAAAAATGATTCAAAATGTCATTTGGATCGGCCTCATGTTGAATAACCACTTTTTAAACCCTCACAGTGACCAAAATTGCCATTTTTACAGAGTTTTGCTTACTCAAAATCTTCAATTTTGACCAATTTCAGGCACAGAAATGACTTTAAACACACTTATTTTAGTTGAAAAAGTAATAACTCACATCCAACCGTCATTTAAAGTCAAAAGATTAAATGTTAAAATTTCATCAATATTGACCATTTTTTCAACGTTCGACTGGTCCGGGGTCATCGTTTTTCATCAGAAAATTGATTTTTTGGACTCTACCAAAAATGATTCAAAATGTCATTTTGATCGGGCCTCATGTTGAATAACCACTTTTTAAACCCTCACAGTGACCAAAACTGCCATTTTTACAGAGTTTTGCTTACTCAAAATCTTCAATTTTGACCAATTTCAGGCACAGAAATGACTTTAAACACACTTATTTTAGTTGAAAAAGTAATAACTCACATCCAACCGTCATTTAAAGTCAAAAGATTAAATGTTAAAATTTCATCAATATTGACCATTTTTTCAACGTTCGACTGGTCCGGGGTCATCGTTTTTCATCAGAAAATTGATTTTTTGGACTCTACCAAAAATGATTCAAAATGTCATTTGGATCGGGCCTCATGTTGAATAACCACTTTTTAAACCCTCACAGTGACCAAAATTGCCATTTTTACAGAGTTTTGCTTACTCAAAATCTTCAATTTTGACAAATTTCAGGCACAGAAATGACTTTAAACACACTTATTTTAGTTGAAAAAGTAATAACTCACATCCAACCGTCATTTAAAGTCAAAAGATTAAATGTTAAAATTTCATCAATATTGACCATTTTTTCAACGTTCGACTGGTCCGGGGTCATCGTTTTTCATCAGAAAATTGATTTTTTGGACTCTACCAAAAATGATTCAAAATGTCATTTGGATCGGGCCTCATGTTGAATAACCACTTTTTAAACCCTCACAGTGACCAAAACTGCCATTTTTACAGAGTTTTGCTTACTCAAAATCTTCAATTTTGACCAATTTCAGGCACAGAAATGACTTTAAACACACTTATTTTAGTTGAAAAAGTAATAACTCACATCCAACCGTCATTTAAAGTCAAAAGATTAAATGTTAAAATTTCATCAATATTGACCATTTTTTCAACGTTCGACTGGTCCGGGGTCATCGTTTTTCATCAGAAAATTGATTTTTTGGACTCTACCAAAAATGATTCAAAATGTCATTTGGATCGGGCCTCATGTTGAATAACCACTTTTTAAACCCTCACAGTGACCAAAATTGCCATTTTTACAGAGTTTTGCTTACTCAAAATCTTCAATTTTGACCAATTTCAGGCACAGAAATGACTTTAAACACACTTATTTTAGTTGAAAAAGTAATAACTCACATCCAACCGTCATTTAAAGTCAAAAGATTAAATGTTAAAATTTCATCAATATTGACCATTTTTTCAACGTTCGACTGGTCCGGGGTCATCGTTTTTCATCAGAAAATGGATTTTTTGGACTCTACCAAAAATGATTCAAAATGTCATTTGGATCGGGCCTCATGTTGAATAACCACTTTTTAAACCCTCACAGTGACCAAAACTGCCATTTTTACAGAGTTTTGCTTACTCAAAATCTTCAATTTTGACCAATTTCAGGCACAGAAATGACTTTAAACACACTTATTTTAGTTGAAAAAGTAATAACTCACATCCAACCGTCATTTAAAGTCAAAAGATTAAATGTTAAAATTTCATCAATATTGACCATTTTTTCAACGTTCGACTGGTCCGGGGTCATCGTTTTTCATCAGAAAATTGATTTTTTGGACTCTACCAAAAATGATTCAAAATGTCATTTGGATCGGGCCTCATGTTGAATAACCACTTTTTAAACCCTCACAGTGACCAAAATTGCCATTTTTACAGAGTTTTGCTTACTCAAAATCTTCAATTTTGACAAATTTCAGGCACAGAAATGACTTTAAACACACTTATTTTAGTTGAAAAAGTAATAACTCACATCCAACCGTCATTTAAAGTCAAAAGATTAAATGTTAAAATTTCATCAATATTGACCATTTTTTCAACGTTCGACTGGTCCGGGGTCATCGTTTTTCATCAGAAAATTGATTTTTTGGACTCTACCAAAAATGATTCAAAATGTCATTTTGATCGGGCCTCATGTTGAATAACCACTTTTTAAACCCTCACAGTGACCAAAACTGCCATTTTTACAGAGTTTTGCTTACTCAAAATCTTCAATTTTGACCAATTTCAGGCACAGAAATGACTTTAAACACACTTATTTTAGTTGAAAAAGTAATAACTCACATCCAACCGTCATTTAAAGTCAAAAGATTAAATGTTAAAATTTCATCAATATTGACCATTTTTTCAACGTTCGACTGGTCCGGGGTCATCGTTTTTCATCAGAAAATTGATTTTTGGGACTCTACCAAAAATGATTCAAAATGTCATTTGGATCGGGCCTCATGTTGAATAACCACTTTTTAAACCCTCACAGTGACCAAAACTGCCATTTTTACAGAGTTTTGCTTACTCAAAATCTTCAATTTTGACCAATTTCAGGCACAGAAATGACTTTAAACACACTTATTTTAGTTGAAAAAGTAATAACTCACATCCAACCGTCATTTAAAGTCAAAAGATTAAATGTTAAAATTTCATCAATATTGACCATTTTTTCAACGTTCGACTGGTCCGGGGTCATCGTTTTTCATCAGAAAATTGATTTTTTGGACTCTACCAAAAATGATTCAAAATGTCATTTGGATCGGGCCTCATGTTGAATAACCACTTTTTAAACCCTCACAGTGACCAAAACTGCCATTTTTACAGAGTTTTGGTTACTCAAAATCTTCAATTTTGACCAATTTCAGGCACAGAAATGACTTTAAACACACTTATTTTAGTTGAAAAAGTAATAACTCACATCCAACCGTCATTTAAAGTCAAAAGATTAAATGTTAAAATTTCATCAATATTGACCATTTTTTCAACGTTCGACTGGTCCGGGGTCATCGTTTTTCATCAGAAAATTGATTTTTTGGACTCTACCAAAAATGATTCAAAATGTCATTTTGATCGGGCCTCATGTTGAATAACCACTTTTTAAACCCTCACAGTGACCAAAACTGCCATTTTTACAGAGTTTTGCTTACTCAAAATCTTCAATTTTGACCAATTTCAGGCACAGAAATGACTTTAAACACACTTATTTTAGTTGAAAAAGTAATAACTCACATCCAACCGTCATTTAAAGTCAAAAGATTAAATGTTAAAATTTCATCAATATTGACCATTTTTTCAACGTTCGACTGGTCCGGGGTCATCGTTTTTCATCAGAAAATTGATTTTTTGGACTCTACCAAAAATGATTCAAAATGTCATTTTGATCGGGCCTCATGTTGAATAACCACTTTTTAAACCCTCACAGTGACCAAAACTGCCATTTTTACAGAGTTTTGCTTACTCAAAATCTTCAATTTTGACCAATTTCAGGCACAGAAATGACTTTAAACACACTTATTTTAGTTGAAAAAGTAATAACTCACATCCAACCGTCATTTAAAGTCAAAAGATTAAATGTTAAAATTTCATCAATATTGACCATTTTTTCAACGTTCGACTGGTCCGGGGTCATCGTTTTTCATCAGAAAATGGATTTTTTGGACTCTACCAAAAATGATTCAACATGTCATTTGGATCGGGCCTCATGTTGAATAACCACTTTTTAAACCCTCACAGTGACCAAAACTGCCATTTTTACAGTTTTGCTTACTCAAAATCTTCAATTTTGACCAATTTCAGGCACAGAAATGACTTTAAACACACTTATTTTAGTTGAAAAAGTAATAACTCACATCCAACCGTCATTTAAAGTCAAAAGATTAAATGTTAAAATTTCATCAATATTGACCATTTTTTCAACGTTCGACTGGTCCGGGGTCATCGTTTTTCATCAGAAAATTGATTTTTTGGACTCTACCAAAAATGATTCAAAATGTCATTTGGATCGGGCCTCATGTTGAATAACCACTTTTTAATCCCTCACAGTGACCAAAACTGCCATTTTTACAGAGTTTTGCTTACTCAAAATCTTCAATTTTGACCAATTTCAGGCACAGAAATGACTTTAAACACACTTATTTTAGTTGAAAAAGTAATAACTCACATCCAACCGTCATTTAAAGTCAAAAGATTAAATGTTAAAATTTCATCAATATTGACCATTTTTTCAACGTTCGACTGGTCCGGGGTCATCGTTTTTCATCAGAAAATGGATTTTTTGGACTCTACCAAAAATGATTCAAAATGTCATTTGGATCGGGCCTCATGTTGAATAACCACTTTTTAAACCCTCACAGTGACCAAAACTGCCATTTTTACAGAGTTTTGCTTACTCAAAATCTTCAATTTTGACCAATTTCAGGCACAGAAATGACTTTAAACACACTTATTTTAGTTGAAAAAGTAATAACTCACATCCAACCGTCATTTAAAGTCAAAAGATTAAATGTTAAAATTTCATCAATATTGACCATTTTTTCAACGTTCGACTGGTCCGGGGTCATCGTTTTTCATCAGAAAATTGATTTTTTGGACTCTACCAAAAATGATTCAAAATGTCATTTGGATCGGGCCTCATGTTGAATAACCACTTTTTAAACCCTCACAGTGACCAAAACTGCCATTTTTACAGAGTTTTGCTTACTCAAAATCTTCAATTTTGACCAATTTCAGGCACAGAAATGACTTTAAACACACTTATTTTAGTTGAAAAAGTAATAACTCACATCCAACCGTCATTTAAAGTCAAAAGATTAAATGTTAAAATTTCATCAATATTGACCATTTTTTCAACGTTCGACTGGTCCGGGGTCATCGTTTTTCATCAGAAAATTGATTTTTTGGACTCTACCAAAAATGATTCAAAATGTCATTTGGATCGGGCCTCATGTTGAATAACCACTTTTTAAACCCTCACAGTGACCAAAACTGCCATTTTTACAGAGTTTTGCTTACTCAAAATCTTCAATTTTGACCAATTTCAGGCACAGAAATGACTTTAAACACACTTATTTTAGTTGAAAAAGTAATAACTCACATCCCACCGTCATTTAAAGTCAAAAGATTAAATGTTAAAATTTCATCAATATTGACCATTTTTTCAACGTTCGACTGGTCCGGGGTCATCATTTTTCATCAGAAAATTGATTTTTTGGACTCTACCAAAAATGATTCAAAATGTCATTTGGATCGGGCCTCATGTTGAATACCCACTTTTTAAACCCTCGTGGTGACCAAAACTGCCATTTTTACAGAGTTTTGCTTACTCAAAATCTTCAATTTTGACCAATTTCAGGCACAGAAATGACTTTAAACACACTTATTTTAGTTGAAAAAGTAATAACTCACATCCAACCGTCATTTAAAGTCAAAAGATTAAATGTTAAAATTTCATCAATATTGACCATTTTTTCAACGTTCGACTGGTCCGGGGTCATCGTTTTTCATCAGAAAATGGATTTTTTGGACTCTACCAAAAATGATTCAAAATGTCATTTGGATCGGGCCTCATGTTGAATAACCACTTTTTAAACCCTCACAGTGACCAAAACTGCCATTTTTACAGAGTTTTGCTTACTCAAAATCTTCAATTTTGACCAATTTCAGGCACAGAAATGACTTTAAACACACTTATTTTAGTTGAAAAAGTAATAACTCACATCCAACCGTCATTTAAAGTCAAAAGATTAAATGTTAAAATTTCATCAATATTGACCATTTTTTCAACGTTCGACTAGTCCGGGGTCATCGTTTTTCATCAGAAAATTGATTTTTTGGACTCTACCAAAAATGATTCAAAATGTCATTTGGATCGGGCCTCATGTTGAATAACCACTTTTTAAACCCTCACAGTGACCAAAACTGCCATTTTTACAGAGTTTTGCTTACTCAAAATCTTCAATTTTGACCAATTTCAGGCACATAAATGACTTTAAACACACTTATTTTAGTTGAAAAAGTAATAACTCACATCCAACCGTCATTTAAAGTCAAAAGATTAAATGTTAAAATTTCATCAATATTGACCATTTTTTCAACGTTCGACTGGTCCGGGGTCATCGTTTTTCATCAGAAAATTGATTTTTTGGACTCTACCAAAAATGATTCAAAATGTCATTTGGATCGGCCTCATGTTGAATAACCACTTTTTAAACCCTCACAGTGACCAAAATTGCCATTTTTACAGAGTTTTGCTTACTCAAAATCTTCAATTTTGACCAATTTCAGGCACAGAAATGACTTTAAACACACTTATTTTAGTTGAAAAAGTAATAACTCACATCCAACCGTCATTTAAAGTCAAAAGATTAAATGTTAAAATTTCATCAATATTGACCATTTTTTCAACGTTCGACTGGTCCGGGGTCATCGTTTTTCATCAGAAAATTGATTTTTTGGACTCTACCAAAAATGATTCAAAATGTCATTTGGATCGGGCCTCATGTTGAATAACCACTTTTTAAACCCTCACAGTGACCAAAATTGCCATTTTTACAGAGTTTTGCTTACTCAAAATCTTCAATTTTGACAAATTTCAGGCACAGAAATGACTTTAAACACACTTATTTTAGTTGAAAAAGTAATAACTCACATCCAACCGTCATTTAAAGTCAAAAGATTAAATGTTAAAATTTCATCAATATTGACCATTTTTTCAACGTTCGACTGGTCCGGGGTCATCGTTTTTCATCAGAAAATTGATTTTTTGGACTCTACCAAAAATGATTCAAAATGTCATTTGGATCGGGCCTCATGTTGAATAACCACTTTTTAAACCCTCACAGTGACCAAAACTGCCATTTTTACAGAGTTTTGCTTACTCAAAATCTTCAATTTTGACCAATTTCAGGCACAGAAATGACTTTAAACACACTTATTTTAGTTGAAAAAGTAATAACTCACATCCAACCGTCATTTAAAGTCAAAAGATTAAATGTTAAAATTTCATCAATATTGACCATTTTTTCAACGTTCGACTGGTCCGGGGTCATCGTTTTTCATCAGAAAATTGATTTTTTGGACTCTACCAAAAATGATTCAAAATGTCATTTGGATCGGGCCTCATGTTGAATAACCACTTTTTAAACCCTCACAGTGACCAAAATTGCCATTTTTACAGAGTTTTGCTTACTCAAAATCTTCAATTTTGACCAATTTCAGGCACAGAAATGACTTTAAACACACTTATTTTAGTTGAAAAAGTAATAACTCACATCCAACCGTCATTTAAAGTCAAAAGATTAAATGTTAAAATTTCATCAATATTGACCATTTTTTCAACGTTCGACTGGTCCGGGGTCATCGTTTTTCATCAGAAAATGGATTTTTTGGACTCTACCAAAAATGATTCAAAATGTCATTTGGATCGGGCCTCATGTTGAATAACCACTTTTTAAACCCTCACAGTGACCAAAACTGCCATTTTTACAGAGTTTTGCTTACTCAAAATCTTCAATTTTGACCAATTTCAGGCACAGAAATGACTTTAAACACACTTATTTTAGTTGAAAAAGTAATAACTCACATCCAACCGTCATTTAAAGTCAAAAGATTAAATGTTAAAATTTCATCAATATTGACCATTTTTTCAACGTTCGACTGGTCCGGGGTCATCGTTTTTCATCAGAAAATTGATTTTTTGGACTCTACCAAAAATGATTCAAAATGTCATTTGGATCGGGCCTCATGTTGAATAACCACTTTTTAAACCCTCACAGTGACCAAAATTGCCATTTTTACAGAGTTTTGCTTACTCAAAATCTTCAATTTTGACAAATTTCAGGCACAGAAATGACTTTAAACACACTTATTTTAGTTGAAAAAGTAATAACTCACATCCAACCGTCATTTAAAGTCAAAAGATTAAATGTTAAAATTTCATCAATATTGACCATTTTTTCAACGTTCGACTGGTCCGGGGTCATCGTTTTTCATCAGAAAATTGATTTTTTGGACTCTACCAAAAATGATTCAAAATGTCATTTTGATCGGGCCTCATGTTGAATAACCACTTTTTAAACCCTCACAGTGACCAAAACTGCCATTTTTACAGAGTTTTGCTTACTCAAAATCTTCAATTTTGACCAATTTCAGGCACAGAAATGACTTTAAACACACTTATTTTAGTTGAAAAAGTAATAACTCACATCCAACCGTCATTTAAAGTCAAAAGATTAAATGTTAAAATTTCATCAATATTGACCATTTTTTCAACGTTCGACTGGTCCGGGGTCATCGTTTTTCATCAGAAAATTGATTTTTGGGACTCTACCAAAAATGATTCAAAATGTCATTTGGATCGGGCCTCATGTTGAATAACCACTTTTTAAACCCTCACAGTGACCAAAACTGCCATTTTTACAGAGTTTTGCTTACTCAAAATCTTCAATTTTGACCAATTTCAGGCACAGAAATGACTTTAAACACACTTATTTTAGTTGAAAAAGTAATAACTCACATCCAACCGTCATTTAAAGTCAAAAGATTAAATGTTAAAATTTCATCAATATTGACCATTTTTTCAACGTTCGACTGGTCCGGGGTCATCGTTTTTCATCAGAAAATTGATTTTTTGGACTCTACCAAAAATGATTCAAAATGTCATTTGGATCGGGCCTCATGTTGAATAACCACTTTTTAAACCCTCACAGTGACCAAAACTGCCATTTTTACAGAGTTTTGGTTACTCAAAATCTTCAATTTTGACCAATTTCAGGCACAGAAATGACTTTAAACACACTTATTTTAGTTGAAAAAGTAATAACTCACATCCAACCGTCATTTAAAGTCAAAAGATTAAATGTTAAAATTTCATCAATATTGACCATTTTTTCAACGTTCGACTGGTCCGGGGTCATCGTTTTTCATCAGAAAATTGATTTTTTGGACTCTACCAAAAATGATTCAAAATGTCATTTTGATCGGGCCTCATGTTGAATAACCACTTTTTAAACCCTCACAGTGACCAAAACTGCCATTTTTACAGAGTTTTGCTTACTCAAAATCTTCAATTTTGACCAATTTCAGGCACAGAAATGACTTTAAACACACTTATTTTAGTTGAAAAAGTAATAACTCACATCCAACCGTCATTTAAAGTCAAAAGATTAAATGTTAAAATTTCATCAATATTGACCATTTTTTCAACGTTCGACTGGTCCGGGGTCATCGTTTTTCATCAGAAAATTGATTTTTTGGACTCTACCAAAAATGATTCAAAATGTCATTTTGATCGGGCCTCATGTTGAATAACCACTTTTTAAACCCTCACAGTGACCAAAACTGCCATTTTTACAGAGTTTTGCTTACTCAAAATCTTCAATTTTGACCAATTTCAGGCACAGAAATGACTTTAAACACACTTATTTTAGTTGAAAAAGTAATAACTCACATCCAACCGTCATTTAAAGTCAAAAGATTAAATGTTAAAATTTCATCAATATTGACCATTTTTTCAACGTTCGACTGGTCCGGGGTCATCGTTTTTCATCAGAAAATGGATTTTTTGGACTCTACCAAAAATGATTCAACATGTCATTTGGATCGGGCCTCATGTTGAATAACCACTTTTTAAACCCTCACAGTGACCAAAACTGCCATTTTTACAGTTTTGCTTACTCAAAATCTTCAATTTTGACCAATTTCAGGCACAGAAATGACTTTAAACACACTTATTTTAGTTGAAAAAGTAATAACTCACATCCAACCGTCATTTAAAGTCAAAAGATTAAATGTTAAAATTTCATCAATATTGACCATTTTTTCAACGTTCGACTGGTCCGGGGTCATCGTTTTTCATCAGAAAATTGATTTTTTGGACTCTACCAAAAATGATTCAAAATGTCATTTGGATCGGGCCTCATGTTGAATAACCACTTTTTAATCCCTCACAGTGACCAAAACTGCCATTTTTACAGAGTTTTGCTTACTCAAAATCTTCAATTTTGACCAATTTCAGGCACAGAAATGACTTTAAACACACTTATTTTAGTTGAAAAAGTAATAACTCACATCCAACCGTCATTTAAAGTCAAAAGATTAAATGTTAAAATTTCATCAATATTGACCATTTTTTCAACGTTCGACTGGTCCGGGGTCATCGTTTTTCATCAGAAAATGGATTTTTTGGACTCTACCAAAAATGATTCAAAATGTCATTTGGATCGGGCCTCATGTTGAATAACCACTTTT
>NW_028244378.1:0-62226 GCF_964263255.1 Lissotriton vulgaris
ACCTGCCATTTTGTCCTTTCCCTCGTCCTTTCCCCTTTTCCCTCATGTCCCCCTTGACGATCCTTAAATGTTTCTTCCTTTTTCTGATTTGCCTTTTCTCCATACCCTTGTATCCCTCCCACCCTCCCTTGGTGTTGTGACTGCGTCCCCCCTCCAACCCCACTTAATGGAACTCTGCTCTCCTGTTTTTTTGGGTCTTGACCTGAGAAAATCTATTTGTATATCTATGTATATAGAGATAACTCTAATCACTAGTATATGCAGTAGACCATTGTACTCTCTACCATTCCTATGTGACTCTTAAGAGTATATCCATTCGTACCCCATCCCTTTGTATATAGAGATAACTCTAATCACTAGTATATGCAGTAGACCTTTTTACTATCCACCATTCCAATGTGACTCTTAGAGTATATCCATTCGTATCCCTTCCTTATGTATATAGAGATAACTCTAATCACTAATATGTACAGTAGACCTTTGTACTCTCTACCATTCCTATGTGACTCTTAGAGTATATCCATTCGTATCCCATCCCTATGTATTTAGAGATAACTCTAATCACTAGTCTCTTCTTTGTGTGGCTTTACATCTTGTACATTTGCAATTTTTTCTGTTTGTATCTATTATGTAACGCATGTAATCCTTAGTCCTTATGATTTGCAACTGGTTCTTATGTAAAGGGCTCTGACACCTTCGGGTAAAGTTCGCGCTATATAACATCGCTTAAAATAAAATAAAACATTTTTAAAAACCTGCAGAACACTCACATAAGCATTCATACTGTCACTCGCTTACTTCCTCTGGGTGTGCCTTCCGCGCCGGCACCTAGATTTGTATTCATTGCCTCTTCGCCGCTAGTGAGTACTATTTGTAGTATTTGTGGAAGGCAGCAGGCGTTAATTGATGGTTTCATTGAGTGAAAGTGACTACCATATCTGGAGATCCGGTGTCTCCAAAAGCGCTACTAAAGTTCGCGTTGCGGAGTCTGACCTGCCTGGTTATCGGTCAGCTTTGTTAAAGTTAGAGCTATTGGCATTGCAAATCGCATTTTTTCATTTTTTGTTTTTTTAAAACATAAATAAATGGTATTGTCATTTACAATGGAAATAGGTGAGCATTAGAGAGTAGTAGAGAGTATTAGCGGACACAGAGCCACACACACAGAGCCACACACACACACACACACACAGCCACACACACACACACAGAGCCACACACACAGAGCCACCTACACACACACAGAGCCACCCTCACACAGACCCACCTACCAAAAAAGCTACCCATAAGGAGCCACACACACAGAGCCACACACACACACACAGACAGAGCCACACACACACAGACAGAGCCACACACACACAACCAGAGCCACACACACACACACAGACAGAGCCACACACACAGAGCCACACACACAGACAGAGCCACACACACACAACCAGAGCCACACACACACACACAGACAGAGCCACACACACAGAGCCACACACACAGACAGAGCCACACACACACACACACACACAGAGCCACACACACACAGAGCCCCACACACACAGAGCCCAACACACACTCACACACACAGCCCAACACACACACACACAGAGTCCAACACACACACAGAGAGCCCAACACACACACACACACACACACACACACACACAGAGCCATACACACACACACACACACACACACACACACACACACACACAGACAGACACACTCACAGACATCCCACAGTCTAGGTCAACCACATGCCCATCTCTGTCCAGTAACGCCCCAGGGAACAGAGGCAAGAAAAAACACTCACAAGCAGGAAACAGATGCAAGAAAAACGCTCACAAGCAGGGAACAGAGGCCCTAAAAAAACGATTACAAGCATGGAACAGAGGCCCTGAAAAAACGATCACAAGCAGGGAACAGAGGCACTAAAAAAACGATCACAAGCAGGGAACAGAGACACTAAAAAAACGATCACAAGCAGGGAACAGAGGCACTAAAACACACACAGAGCCCAACACACTCACACATAGAGCCCAACACACACACACAGAGCCACACACACAGCCACACACACACACAGAGCCACACACACACAGAGCCACACACACACACACACAGCCAGACACACACACACACAGAGCCACACACACACAAGCACAGAGCCACTCACACACACACACAGCAATACACACACACACAGAGCCATACACACACACACACACAGAGCCATACACACACACACACACACAGAGCCATACACACACACACCCAGAGCCATACACACACACACACATACATACACACACACACACAGACATCCCTCAGTCTAGGTCAGTACATGCCCATCTCTACCCAGTAACGCCCCAGGGAACAGAGGCAAGAAAAAACGCTCACAAGCAGGGAACAGAGGCAAGAAAAAACGCTCACAAGCAGGGAACAGAGGCACTAAAAAAAAGAAGGGCATTTACTGGTGGTGTAGGAGGGAATACATTGGAGGCGCGAACCGCTCTGTTGACCAGGCTGCACGTCCTTTACCAGCGACGGTCTCCTCAGCAGTGTGGGAGACCGGGCAGCAACCTATTTCGGCGCTCTGCAGGGGTGCACTTGGCATTTGATGTAGCGGCCTCAGGACTTTTAGAGCTGATGCAGGCTTAGTCCTAAGGGGGTGCCGCGCTTAACAGTCAGCAGAGTGGATGTCCATTGGAACGCCACTCACCAGTTGCACGGCGCTGCCTGCGGGGCATCTACTTGTGGGTGCCCTTGTCTTCGCTAGGTAATCTCGTTGTGGGAGTCACTGTGCCAGCTCTCCCAGGTGCTGTGTTCCCAGACTTTCTGCGAAGTTTTCTGGGCGTTGCCTTTGGTGGTCTTTGAGATGTAGCCGGACAGAGAGAAAGCCGGTGATGGCTGGGGAGGAACAAAGGTGGTAGGGGAGCTCTTCTGCCTGCAAGTCCCCAGCCCCAAGGTCTTTGTCCTGAGCTGTGTGCAGAGGAGCTAGTGAAAGTTAGCCGGCTGGGAAGGAGGGGCGCTGGGAAATCCCTGGACAGAGGGGGCCGTCCCTGCCCGCTGTCACACAGCACCCACCGGGGAGGCAGAGTTGCAGCCTGGAGTCCCCACTGGCTGTACTCTCGCACACAGCACCGGCTGTGCACCACCCCCATCTACCCCCCTACACACGCACACACCGCTGCACGCAGAGCCTCTCCCGCTGCTCACCCCCTCCCCAGGGCTCACTGTCCCTAACCGCCCCATGCAAGGCACTAAGTGGCAGTTCAGTTCAGTGCTGCTCCCCACAGCCCAGGATGCGGCACCCGAGCTCTTCTGCAGCCCCCCGCGCTCCTCGCCGGACTGTTGGCCGCCTGCTGCTGCAGCTGCTCGGAAGGGATGCCCCGGGGACCAGGTACGTACCCTGGATCAGTGACGCACTGCCGATTTAATGCTCCGATCCCAGTATGTCAGTCATCTGCCGCTTTTGAGTAACTACTCATGCTCTGCAGCTTCGGCGGGTCCCTCCTAGTTGTACCCGAATCAATAGGCGATGATCACCTCGGATAGCGGTTTCGAACTTCTAAGCGGCCATCTTGGTTGCGGCAGAGTCAGCGCTCCGTCCAGACAATTTTGGTGATTACTCCCTCATGGTGGCTTCAAACATTACTAGTGCCGGTGTGGTGGAGGCACCAGGTGTTCCGCTGCTCATATTGCGGTGAGGGGCCTCTTCAGTAGTCCAGGATCATTGCTGTTGGGGGAAGCCACGGACAGAGCTCCGAGGACCGCCCCTCTCTTGGCCCTTGCCTGCGGAGCCTCTGGAGGCAGTGCAACTGATCCTGGTGACCCTGCAACTTGGCCCGAAATAGAAGAACTGCTGGCAGTTTGGGGTGTATTAGAGGCCCAATAACATGTTTACCCCTCGGACCACGCCATGCACAGCACCATGTTTCTCCGAGGTCATGCAGAAATGCCTCGGAGAAACGCCCCGTCATTTTTGGATTCGGGGCGTGTTTTTCTTTCTCTCCTCTTCCCATTGGCTGGAATGTAAAATTCCAGCCAGTGGGAAGAGGAGAGAAAGAAACTAAAAAACACACCCCCGAATCCCAAAAAGACGGGGCTTAATTGGACAGACGCCCCTCTCCTCCAATTGCTGGCCTCGGTTTAGGAAGCCAGCCAATGGGCGGGTTCAAGCCCCAAACTGAAAAACATAAGATCTCACCAGCGAGACTGCGCAAGCGCAGCCTACGCAGGCCGAGACCTAAAAAGGAAGACGGAAGGAGGGCATAACTGGCACGGTGTGTGATGATCCAGATAGGATAAAGCATTTTCAAAGGCAGGTGTTCAATCTCTTTATACTTAAATTAAATCACATAACACTCTCAAAAAGAACTTGATTGGAGTTCAAGTCACCTAGTGTTAATGTCTCTCCTTGCGTATATGATGAGGTTAATGGAATGCCTCTAAATTTGGTCATAATCCATGCCATTAAGTTTAGAGTAAAAGCTATGGACACAGTTATTTAGCGCTGCGCAGGGGATGGAGCTGGCTATTATGCAAGTTGGAGCCATGAGATCTCATCATTGAGTCCCTTCTCCCACGCCTGGAGTTGGTACACCCACCTTTGTTCTCGGACATGTATTGATTTGGTCAGGTCAGCCTTGTATTTTTTCATTACAGCTAGCACCACTCATTTGAGGGCGGTGTCTTTATGATTGTTGTCCTGGAAGTGTCTTGTAAGTTTGGTATTTGTTTTCTTACATCTTATAGTGCTATGGTGTTCGTTAATGCGGATTTTGATCTTCCTAGTGGTCATGCTCACATACATTAGACCACAGGGACATGTGAGGAGGTATACCACGTTTTCGGTATTGCAATTGCTAAAGTTTTCCTGTTTCCATGGGTTTGTGGTACCAATGTCTACTTCTTTTGAGGTCATAGTAAATGGACTAGCAACACATCCCCCACATGCAAAGTGTCCTGTGGGTCTCTGTGTGTTCCAAAGGGTCACCCGGTCGTCCCTCACCTTAGGAGGCACTTTTGCATGTACTAGATCGTCCCATAGACTCTTACTCCTCTTGAATGCGAGCAGTGGAGGTTTCTAATGTTTTTTTGCATCATCAAGCATGTACCAGTTCTTTCTTATGATTTTTTTGTACAGTATTAGAAACTGGGGTATACGTTGTAATGCACACAATTCTGTCTGTTTGCTCTTTAGGATTGTTCTCTAATAGTGCTTCCCGACTATTGTTTCTGGCTTTCTTTTTTGCTTTCTTTGTCATTTTCTTCCGATAATGCCGATCAAGTAATTTCTTTTCTAGTTGTTCTGCTTGCTCCATGTAATTTTCTGTCTCTGAACAATTTCTACGTACCTGGAGAAATTGACCCACTGGTAGGTTATTCCCCAGGGCTTTCGGATGATAACTTTCATACAGAAGTAAACTGTTCTTGTACGTGGGTTTATTGTTTACCTTCGTGCTGATGTCCTCTGTTGTCATACTAATATCAAGATCCAGAAAATTATATGGTCTTTGTTGATGGTGTGGGTGAACCTGAGAGGCTCATCCTTAGTGTTGACCCATTGTATAAATTCTGTTGCTGTGTCTTCATCCCCTCGCCAGACAATAAAAACATCGTCAATATAACGTTTCCATGTCTTCAGATGTTCAAAAAAAGGGTTGCTGTGATTGAAGATATAGTCCTCCTCGAATTGGCGTACATATAGGCATGCAAGACTCGGGGCAAATGTTCTGCCCATTGTTTTGACTTTTATTGGGTGGTATATCACTTCCTCAAATTCGAAATCGTTTTCCGTTAAAGCCACCTCAGCACATTCCAAAATGAAGTGTTGAGGGGTAAGAAAATCCCATTCCATGTTCAGTAGAATTTGTTCCACGATTGTCAATGTACGTCTCTGCTGGATACTTGTGTAAAGAGCCTCTATAGCCATAGTAATATCATCACCATCCTACCACTTGAAATCTGTTCAAATGGCTCAGGAGCATCACAATAAAAGTCACACCCCTTCAAAGTCCCCAGAATTAGAGGCTACAGCAAACAGAAGCCTTCAAGGAATTCATTCTGCACGTTTTTCATGCAGTTCTGGCTTTTTCTGGTGTGCCATCAGTCTCCAGTCTGAATAACACCAGTGGGTCTTCCCATGATGGAGCCTGCCCCCTCGGGCCCACCGCTGAACTCCTGTAAACTTCGGTACAGACTTCCATGCTGGAACCTGATGTGCAGGTAGATGACCTGGTGTCAACTTCGATCTCCAACCCTGAAGTGAAGTCACCTCAATTTCAGCCAAAGTTGTGCTACAAAATTACTAAAGTGCAACCAGTTGTCATACAGCCAAACTCTAATCCAAGATCTCTGCCTTAATCCCACTACCAGCAGAGACTCCATTCTCTTTTTGACTCTGTTCCTGGCTCTGTACAGGCGGTGCAGACAGCTTCTAAAGACATTGATGATTATGGGGATGGGGATGGAGATGGATTTCTTCATCCTCATTACACAGATGATGCTCTGTTTTAGAGCTGCAAACTGCCAGTAGGTTAGATATATCTACTAACACAGATCTGGATTTACTACAGGTACCACCATCAGAGTAAACTGCCTCTTTTTCGATGGTGGTTCCAAGGGTGGCTACGACACTGGAACTGCAGTTGCCTACCATTGAAGCAAAAACAAATGTCTTGAATGAGAGTCTCCAACCAAGGCCCTCCTCATTGGAGCTATCACTGCCATTCAGTGAAGTCCTTATTACTATGTGGGTCAAACCATGTTCACGTCTGTCGACCTGTGGCTCTGTGACATAGGCTTGCTTCTTGTACTCTGGAACTTCTTGCTAACTACATACTCTACACCGGCACGATAACTGTGCCGGCCTCAACAAGTAAGGTCAATATGAATTATATTCAAACAAATTCCTAGGCTAGGGAATGAAAAAAAATTGATGCCTGTGGGAAAATAATGTTTTCATCGGCTAGCCTGGCTCTTAGATCCATTAAAGTGGTTTGCTAATTGGACCAGTATTTACATGGATTATGGGACATAGCAAGCAAGACCCTATCAGTGCTCTCACAGGACCTCAGGTCTTCACCGGTGCAGATGTTACATGACGACCAGAATGGAGTGAAATATGTGCTCTGGGCCAGATTGGACCCTGCTGACTGCATTGGCAGGGCTATAGGCAGCAGTGTTGTGCTCAGAAGGTTGACATTGTTCTGCACTCTGTCCATCAATTGTTATTTTTGTTCTTTGTGCTCAGAAGGAATACCTGGATAAGCTCAACCGGGGTTTCTGGTGATGTGCAAGCATTGTTAAATGATATCCCCGTGGATGGGTCCAGGCTCTTTGTAGAAAAGGCTGATTTGGTGCTAGAAGCACAGTCATACCACTGCTAGATCCTTGTGATTATTTGTGGATGCCACAGAGCGATTTTCTTACCTGTTCATGAAATTACCCAAGACGGCATGTTTACAAGAATCTCCAGCTCTCTCAGCTGGTTGCACAGCAGCTAGCCAGCTCCGTTTGAAGCTGTGATCATAACACCAGTATAAATCACAGAGGACTGTAGGGGCTGCAGTCTTCTAATCCTTCCTCCCTTGCTACAGCAGCTATCAAACCGTTTTAGTTTGCCCTTAACGACCAATGCCATGTGAGTGGGAGGCGGGATCCATTATTTCCTCCCCTGCTGTAGATTTGTCACTTCAAACAGATGGATCTCCCAGGTTGTTCAAAAGGGCTATGCCCTTCCCTTCATTTCCTCCCCACCCCACCTTCCTCCCACACCAGAGTGACTTTTGTAGGAGCACTTTGCAGTCCTGATTAAGGAAGTCCATCTTTTACTCTCCAAGGGTGTAATTGAGTGGCCAAGAAACTCAGAGAGAGGGGGGGTGCTATTCGTACTACTTCCTCATTTCAAAGAATGATGGGGGCCTCAAGTCTCTTATGGGCCTCGCCAGTTGAATGCCTTTCAGTGGAAGGCAAAAGTCAAAATGCTCCTGCTGGCTCAGATCCTCATAACTCTAGACCCTGGAAACTGGCTGGTGCCCTTGGACGTGCAAATGCTTATTTCCATATACTTATAATGCAATCTCAGAGGCATTACATGTGGTTCAAGGTGGGCCGTGATAATATTTAGTTTGCTGGGCTTCCATTTGGCTTCACCTCGGCTCCTCGGATGTTGTTGCCCATCTTTGGAGGCCGGGAGTACATTATTCTCTTACATCAACAACTGGTTGCTCAAGGCGAGTTTGCCACAGTCAGTCATAAACCATTTGCTAATGATGACCAAATTCCTGATCCTATTGGGTTTTACCATCAACGAGCCGAAGGCAAAACCTGAACCACATGCAAAAGCTTTCATTCATTGCGGCAATTCTGGACATAGTAGACTTATGTTCATGCTCTCCACTACAGCAGGTCCATAACGTTAGGAATATGACCCTGATGTTTCAGGGTCGGCACTGACTTATGAGAGGATGGCGGTGAGGCTTCTTGGTACCATGTATCCCCCCCTTTTTGAAGGCCAGCTTGTGCATGCGGGCCCTTCAATGAACCTACAGATTCCAGTGAACCCAGCATCATGGCTGCCGTTCTGACTCAATTCAGGTTCCGACACCGCCAGCTTATAATATGCAAGGTGGTTGGCAGACACCACTCTGGATTGTAACGGGCAACTTTCCCTACCCCAACCAGTGTTCACAATGGACGTGTTGCTGCTGGTTTGTGGGGGCCATCTTGGAGGGATGGAGATCAGAGGCCTTTGACCTCCATGGAGAGGCAGCACCATATCAACTTGCTGGAGCTTCGTGCAATCTATCTGTCAAAGCCTTCCTGCCTTCTATCAATTGGAGGCTGGTGTAGGTGTAGGTTCTGCAACAAGCAGGGTAGTGCGGGAGGGTTCTGGAACCTTTGCCAGGAGGCTTTACTCCACTGGACCTGGCTGAACCAGCAGAACATCTTTCTCATTGCCAAACACGTGGCAGGGTCCCGGTATGACAGAGCAGATGAGCTAAGCATGTTTCATCTGACAGATCACAAGCGATGTCTCCACTGAGTCATTGTGCAGATGTCTTCAATCCTTGAGGAACACCCTGGGTCGATCTGTTTGCCACTGTCTAGAATGTGCAGCTTCAGCAATCTTGTGTGCTGGAGTTTCTTCCAAGGTATTTATTAGAAGACACGTTCCACCTGGAACTAAATGAGTGGCACCGGTACGCATTCCTACCACTACCTCTGCTACCTCAAGATCAAAACAGACTGGACTCATGTCATTCTAATTGCCTCAGACTGTGCCAGGAGGGTGTGAGGGCATGAGAATGTGTCCTCCGATCAGGCTACCACGTCAAGAGGGCCATCCGTTTCAGAATCAGGAGATGGTCCTGCATACAAGCCTCCACCGCATACACCTCTATGCATGTAGCCATCCACATAGTCCATTTATGCAGGCCACTGGAAGAGAAGGCAAGGTCTCCGATGTTCTTTTGTTTATTGTTTCCCCCCAAACTGTTTGTGATTCCTGCCTGGGATCTGAAGCTGGTCTTGACATTTCTTATGTGCACATCTTCTGAGCCTTTGCACACCTGCTCCTTAAGACTCCTAACATGGAGGACAGTCTTTCTTATTGTCATGATGTCAGTGTGCCATGTGAGTTAACTGCAGATGTTGTCATCTGCCCCACACCACCTTCTTTCCGATGCTAATGAACAGGGTGGTATTCAATGGCTTAACAAAACCTTAGGGGCCTTCTGTAATACCAAGACTAGGCACTCGCTACATGCGCTGTACTAGTAACTCCCCCTTCGCCTGGGACGACTCTTGGTGGCCAGAGGCCCTTGGAAAAGCACCCATCCCGACGGACCACGCACGGAACCTGGGCGTCATCCTGGATTCCTCACTCTCGATGAACAGACAAGTCAACGCCGTTTCTTCATCTTGCTTCAACATTCTTCGCATGCTCAAAAATACATTTCGCTGGATCCCTACCGAAACTAGAAAGACAGTCACCCACGCCCTGATCACGAGCCGACTGGACTACGGAAACACCCTCTACGCCGGCACCACCGCAAAACTCCAGAAAAAACTACAACGCATCCAGAACGCCTCAGCCAGGCTCATATTAGACATCCCGCGTAAAGAACACATCTCTGATCACCTGAAAAACCTCCACTGGCTCCCCGTCAATAAGAGGATCACTTTCCGGCTCCTAACCCACGCACACAAAGCACTCTACGAAATCGGACCCGAATGCCTCAACACACGACTATCCTTCTACACCCCCTCCCGCCAGCTACGATCCTCCAACCAAGCCCTTGCCACTGTACCTCGCATCAACAAAACCACCATGAGAGGTAGATCCTTCTCCTACCTAGCGGCTAAAACTTGGAACTCACTTCCCTCTCACCTTCGCCTTACTCAGAACCACCTAGCATTCAGAAAGCAACTCAAAACGTGGATATTCGACAAGTAACTCCCCACCTTTCTACAAGCGCCTTGAGACCCTCTGGGTATGTAGCGCGCTATATAAATCTTTTGACTTGACTTGACTTGACCTCTATATATAGTATAGTCCATCTGGCGGAATTTCTGTGACCGCTTGAAACTGACTATATGTAATTTAGTCGGATTCACATGCTCTGCAGGTGTTGACAGGAAAGACACGTTGAAAATTACCTTCAATGTTGTTAACTTATACAATATGTTTAAGAGCTGATGTTGTGACTCTCTTTCTTCAGAGACACATAAACATATTTAGCTATTAACAAGACTGTATCTGGGAGGAGCCAAGCCAGCAACCGCGATGGCCGCCTGACTCCTCAGCTCCGCCGACCCGTCTGCTTTCTTCCCGAAGCGCACCGGATCCTGATGCCTATCCTGTTTGGAAGTGGGCGCTTCGGAACCGCGCTGGTCTCCCGACTCGGATGACGTGCTCCCCGTGGACCGGCTCGCAGTGGCACCGGAGCTCCGTCCCCGTCCTGTTCCTCCGGGACGTGCGAGGGTCCGGGTCTTTGTTCTTCAGCGCGGCTGCCCCTGGACTCGACAACAACGACAGACTGCAGCGGGAGGGATCGGCGGCTGGCGAGATACTGTTGCAATACTTGCTACAGTTTGCCGACCGACCCTCCGCGCCTCTGTGCCTCCGTGGTCGCTTTTGAAATTGTAGCGAGCGCCACATTGTATCCTGCTCGGCTCGAGGTCGGCGCTGGGCGATTCCTTGTTCCCTGGCGCTGCGGTGGACGCCATCTTCTTTGAGACATTGTATCTCAGCTCATAGCTGCTGGAGACCTGCATGGGTCGCTTTCACTATGTGAGCAGTTTCTGGCAGCATCGAGACAGCTGGGGTTTGCCTTGTAGCGTTGATCCGTGCTGACTCCGCCACTTTATAGCATTATCTGCTTCATCATCGGGATGGACTCCGGTGGACGCCCCAGCGGACGGCAACATGGCGGCGCCCTCCGGGGACGTGACTCTGCTGCCGAGAAACCCATTTTGCCTGCTGAGGTTTTACATGCCCTATGCGACCTGAGATCACTCATTAGAGCGAGCGCACGAGACCTGAGTGACCGTCTGGATGCTGCACTACCTGGAGAGCCTTCGGATCATAGCGCTGCTTGCTGCCCCTTGCCAGCCCAGCTGCACCCGGTGATTGGTGGCGATGTCCCAAGCGCCCTGCCATATGTAGCGACGTGGAACCCCCCGGATGAATCGGCTGTCGAGCCCCCCACCCTGGGTGTGCTGGGGCGTGTGGCAGTGGTCCCTGCCCTTTGGCTGGTGATCTCGTGTGGGTCGACCAGCCTTGTGCCCACCTTGGGGCCCCCCGGGGTGCCACCCTGTTCTGCCGGAGGATTGTTGCACTGGCCCTGGCTGGTCGGTCTTCAAGTATTGTTGCTGGGGTTCTATCCTGATTGGACAGCTTCCGACTGTTTGGCGCTACGTGGGACAAATTTCTTTGTGGGGTTTTTGACTCGGTGGTGGTCTTTACATCTGCGCTTCTCGCTCAAGATGGCCGCTGCCCGCCCGGATTTCACTGATGGGCTGGATCGACGGGGACAAGGCTGACATTGTCTCTATGGTTTCCGGATGGTCGAATGCTGTTATGGCTGACGGAACACTGGTATAGTTGGACTGATGTATGCTACTACACTTTGCTCGCTCGCCTTTTCCATGATGTCTACCATGAGGCTGGACTATGCCGCTGCTCTACATCGCAGGGGTCAGGGCTGATGTTGTCTCCTGTTATGCACGATCTGTCTCTGCTTGCATTGCTGGGATACTGATGGACTGCCGGGGATAGTGAATATGGGTACTGTATTGGTCGCGGGGCCCGGGATCGGGCGGCTGGAGATATATGATGGTGGTCTCGGGAATCTCTACTGGTCCTCGGTGATTTCTAAAGGGTAATTGATGCATCGACGGGTGGGGACTATGATGTTACTGTTCTTTGTCTGATTTATTCGATTACTTGATATGTTTCTCCCCACCTACACTTTTGTTTGCTACTACTCTTAAGCAGATGGTACTTTGAGCCAGGGATGGTTATAGGGCCGGTGGTGACCGAGATTACGTGGAATCTAGCTCCTCCCTGTCTTCTCTGAGAGTTAGGAGGGTGGGATGGCTCTTCTCCCTCTCAATACCCTCTTTCCCACTTGGGGGTTTCTCGGGGCGACAGGCATGCCTATGGGGGGGGGGTGGGCCGTGGCCTTCCGCTGGTATGCAGGGTGGGGGGATGGGATGTGTTTTATGTTTTCTCTTTGTTTCTATGGCCCTCTTTCTTTTTCTTCTCTTTTTCTGTTTCCTTTTTCTATTTCTCTTCGCTTCCTTTGGGGTCGGGGGTAAGTCTTATTAGGGAGTTTATTGTATCCTCTCTTCATGTGACATAGCGGTTTATCCTTGTTTTTATATGGTGGTCATTTGTTTTCTGTCACATGCCTTCCTCTAACACACCTCCCTCCGGATGCTCCTCACATGATAATAGCTATCCTGGTCAATGATTGGCTTCTACTCGTTTTGTAGTTTTAGAATCGTAACCGACAAAATTATAAAATTAAACCTTTTTGTATCCTTATGCTATTGTTCCGTATTACATACAATACTCTTTGTTCATAGACTGCTCTAATGGCGTTCTGTACCGTTGATTCTGCTTCATCCTTCTCCTATATGTCATAGCGGCCGGCCCCGAGGGGTTGTAGGCAGACGCTGTGTATTGTGCATTTTACAAATAAAGGTTTAAAAAAAAAAAAAACAAGACTGTATCTAGGATATAAGTATATGAAGTCCCTAACAGATCCATCTACTAAAAGGTGGAGACTAAGGCCCTGATTTACATCTTGGTGGTATTACCATCGTCCAGCCTGCTGCTGCGGGTCGCTTCCAAGTTCTTCATTTACCTGACTGCGGTCCGCCCACCGTATTTAGATGTTGCAGCAATAGACAGGTCTCTGCCACGGTGGTGGTCTTCTCATCTGGCTAGCAGTACTCTGTCGCCGTCAGGCTGCCGTGTTTGCGCCAAGTCGATTTATTTAGATGTTCCCGTTGTACTGGCGGCGGAATCCTGATGGTGTGAGGCCATGGTGGTTTGGAGACAGATCAGTACCTCTTATCATTATCTTACTACACATATATGTTGTGATTCTTTCAATATGTATATGTAGGTAATGTGTAATGCCATTTATGTTAAATAGCAGTGCACACCAACAACTTACACCCACATTCACCAAAAGCACAACACCCACAACCCCACCACTAAAAAAATATTTTTGATGTGTCAATACAGGTGTGTTCATTTTGCCACGATAAGTTGTAAGATAAACACTTACGCATGACACATAAAAAAATTGCATGTGAGAGCAATGTAAAAATACATGCAGCAACAGCAAATTTTGACAAACGATTGATACGGAGTCAAGTGACACAGAAACCTACATTAGATTCCCGCAACAACGGGGGTGATGAGCATAGTGATGAGGTAGCAGCAGCACAGAAAGGACCAGGGCAATGGGGTCCAAGACAGAATCGGAAGTGGAAACCCATAAAAAGCTACGTTTTCATCTCTTCTTCATTGTTTCCGCCAAACTGAGGGGCCGATTATAATGGCGGACGGACCTGAGTCCGTCCGCCACCATAGAGTAGGAGGGACCATCCGCAGGGGCTGCGGCGGTCCCTCCGTGCAGATTAGGATGTGACCGCCAAGGTGGCGGTCACATCCTCAATCTTTAACATTGCGGCGGGTGCAGCTTCAAGCTGCACCCGCCGCAATGTTAAAAATGCATGCACGGCATTTGCGTGCACAAAGCAGCAGGCACCGCGCGTTGCCTGTCGCTTTGTCCACGCAAATGCAGGGGTGTACCATAGGTAACCCCCATGTGCACCCCCCACCTCCCCGTCACCAAGGGGGCCCGCAACGGGCCCCCGAAGTCAATGTCCGTATGCTTTTCCACGGCGGAAAAGCCGCCGTGGAAAAGCATATGATTTCCGCTATCCTAATATGCCTGGCAGTGTCCGATAGACACCGCCAGCCATGTCAGAGCTTTTCCGCAGCGGTCAGAAGGCGACCGCAGCGGAAAAGCTGCGGACGGATTTTGAGACCCACCGCCATCCTAATTTGGCGGTGGGTCTTTTGTGCCTCCACAGCGGTTTTCCCGCATCCTCCGGGCCGGCGGTGGCTTCCGCCGGCCCGGAGGATGCGGGAAAACCGCAATCCTAATCGAGCCCTAAGTTTGGAGGTTTTCCTGCCACAGTTGCCTTGACGAAAAGGCACATCGTAATCTGCTCAGCGGTATTCTTGGCAGGACTCCCACCAACAGCCACTTATGCCTCTGACGCCGTCGATGCTGGAGCAAGATCCTGGCGGTGGTGGTGGGACTCCAACATCTTCCCTCCATAGACCCACCAATATATAAATACAGCAGGCGGACTGCCAAATCGGCGGTCAGGAAGACAGTCGAAAAAGCTTTGGAGGACCTGATCCGCCAGCATCTAAATCAGGCCCTAAGGCTCTGATTATGAGTAGAACGCTGTTCGGGGTGAGACTGGAATAACTAGTGCCAAAATTACCAATTATGACTGGTAATAGCTCCTTTAATACCTCCTGTGCACCATACATTTTTGGGCCCAGAACTGTAACTATAATGTGGTAGCCGGAATTACCGATTACCTTTATCGCATAGGGCGTCCTGATACCAGGCATGTGTCTACACTTAAGCTCCACCAACTTTGAGTTTGTGTGCAAAAATGTAGGTGGTTTTACAGTATGCAGATGTGCACCTGGTAAAACCGGGACTAGTAATTCCAAAACCAGTACTTCTGGGTGTGGAAACACCAGGCCAGTTAAAATTGGCAGGAGCGGTATTCCCACAGCTCCAGCGAAACCCTAACCCCCTAGATGTTCATTATCACCAATGGCAACCCAGACTGTCGAACTGTTGGCTTCCAAGTGCTATTTCTGGGTTCTGTTTTCAATGTCAACAACAGTACACTTGGAGTGGTGCCAAGGGAGCAGCCCATAATATAAAACACACCCTACTCCCAACTACAACTCAAATGCAGAGCTAGAGAAGTGAACAAGCCTGGTCCTTTCTAGTAGGGGTCGAGGAAGTCTGACCCCCAGGAAATTTTGAAAAGAAAATGGGACAAATAGTGCATTTTAAATATCATTTGGTAATTAAATTGGCTAAAAAGTTACAAGCTGACCTCCACGGATGTTAATTAAGTCATACCTGCCCACACACATTCTGAAACAATTGGGCCAAATTGTCAATTTGAAAACACATTTACACAAATATCGCATGCATTGCTTACAAATGCCTCGTAATTTTGCATCCTCCAGTGTAAATACCTGGTTGTGCACTGGTCATATTTACAACATATACTGAAATGACAGCACTTGGTAATTACTATGTGTGACAAAGACCACAGTTTTCTCCCAGTTGATGTAGTCAGGTCAAACCTGATGACATTTTTTTCGTAGAAAATGTTGGGGAAACACAAGACCATGAAGATTTTGAGGCAGAAAGTACCAGAATCTGCATGCTACTCCCAAATTGCTGGGACCTACCTCAGATTTGGAGTGGTGTATTGGCCCCTATAAATATCAATCCCCAGAGTATCAATATATCATGTGAGAAAGCCCTGGCACCCATTCAACAACTGCTCCAAGCAAGTGATGGCCTAATGCGGATTTGGGACTTTCTTTTCCTCGCCGTGTGGGAAAACATATGAAAACCGACCCTGTACTGCTGAGTTCACATTATTCTCATTCCAGGGAAATATCTTGTAATCCCTGTATTTTGGTATAGGGATAGCAGTTAGAATTTGTGATTTTGATCTCTAGAATCTGGCACCAAATTACAGAGAACTTGTGACGGGGTCCAAAATAGGTACCGTATGGACGGACAGCTGCTGTGCTTGCCTTCCATGGACGTTGATTCACCGAAATATCAAGGTTAGCGGAAGTGACATCACACACTCTTTAACCTTATTGACGTCAAAGGAAGTGACATCATATGACATTTGACCCTGAATCAACTTCCCAGGAAGTGGCGTCACTTGACCTTAACCCAGAGAATTTCACAATAATTAACATAATTGAAGTTACATTATAACTGTCTCATTAATATGAAAAATACAACACAGTTGTCTCTTTTTGGATACCTATATTAGGGCGCTGACATAATCTTTGAAAGTGCTGGGTTGTAATACAATACTTGCCATAAATTGTACTGAGCAAAGCGAATGAACCAGTGCTCATTTGAACGGGTTCAAGGGTATGGGGGTTCACGCCACAAGAACATTTTGGAAAAAAATGGGTCACATAGTGGCTTTTAAAGCAAACCATTCACATAAATCTGCTAAAAGCCATGGGCTATGAAAGGGTACTCGTTAAATATATAAATCCTTTCATATGTGTCAAGCCAATGAAACCTGCTGTTCCACAGGAGTTGACCCCCTGTTTTCAAAACGTGCTAGGGGTGCTCCCGTATGCCAAAATAACCTCCTTTGTGCCAGGGCCAACATTTTGCCATGGATGCTCCCTATATGCCGTGGGTGCCACCCTATTTACTTTATTATGATTGGGCCAATATTTTGTCATGTTTGTCCCCCTCTTATATGCCACGGATGTCATCCTTTATGCCAAGAATCACCTCCAACAGGCTAGAGCTAGCCTTTTGCCATGGATAATCCATCTATCAAGTATTATGTCTAATATGTCAAGTCCCTGTCGGTCAATAATTGCCTCCAGTATTTTGACATGGTCAAAAGTAGACTCGCAAGCATAACACCACATTCTCTCTCAGGCTAGTTTAGATTCACTAACTCACGCTAATTCTCACCCACTCACTCTTAATTATTCTCACTCACTTGCACTCATCCATTCTCACTCTTGCTTTCAAACTTACACTCACTCAAACATTGTCACTCAATCTTACACTGATTATCTCACGCCTACTTACCCTTACTTGCACTCACTTTTACTCTCACTCCGTATTCTCACTCACCCGCACTCTCTCATACTCACTTACTCATTAAATTTATTGCAACTCCTATCACTGAAACTTTCACTCTCCAACGCATTCTCACACAATCACACTCTCACCCGCAAGCACGCACACAAAATACATTTGAAAATATTTTTTACTTACCTGATGCTCCAGTTTTTATTACACTAATAGTGAACAATATTCAAACCTTCCTCAGCCCTGGACAGTTTCAGAAATGCCAGGGATCTCCACAACACTTTACAAGGAGAAGCAGCAGACTTCCTGCCCTGTTATATGTGTGGGGGGCGACTTACAGATGTGACCCGTTGTAAAGGGAGACCCCAAAGTGATAGGAGAAAAGTAAACCCCTTCAGATCTTATGGTCCTACATGCTTTAGGGTCCTTTACTGAGGGATGGAGGTAAACCTAAATGTGGGGTTAGGCCCTCCATTTCTCACATGTTTCCTACTGTAATCCTTCTAATCTCAAGTTCTCCTAACTGAGCATGCCTTTGATTACCCAAGATTTCTGACCTTTCCCTTTTGTCCTTCACATTTCTCTCTAATGAGTATATTTTTTTCTGTCACACACTCTTTCTATTCCCTATTTGTTTCTCTTTTCTCATCCAGACTGGTTAATGAAAGTTTGGTCTATTATACAGTTCTGGAAAAAGGGAGATCCAGTCGGATCTGGCTGTTATTACTTAGCTGGATCCAGGATCCATGCTGGCCCTAGCTCAGAATTTGTCACATTGCAAATTGGACACCGGGACACGCTCGGTGGTGCCCACAGTTTGCATGCTTGGGGTTCAGAGCAGAAACTGACATGGGCAGAGGGAGACCTTCATTTCAGCTCCCAACGGGGGCCCTACACAAATGCCTCACCTAATGGGCCATCAGCATCCTTTTGTTCAGTCTCATGATGGGCACGGAGAAAACAAACATACTCAGCCTGTCTCGCCACGAGTGCTTAAGAGATAAAATATGATTTGGGGGCAGGTGTTTAACTTTCTTAAGCTCTATATGTAAGAGTTATACACGCACCTCAAGAATGCCAGATGTATCCGCCTATTTGAGAAGTGACGCTATTAATATTTATATAGCACACTATAGCAGTTATTATTATGTGTTTATTACTACGCAAATGAACCCTTTTTGGCAACCTTAAAATCAAGAGAGAAAAATGTATGCTGTGCACTTTACTGATGCTGGTTCATAATTCACTATGCTGAATTACAAGAATGTTAACTCTTGTGACCTGCAGGAAACACAGGCACTCCGGAACTAAAACATAAAATCTACATCGGTATAAAAACATATCTGGGACCTGCATGTTATGCGTTGTGCTTTGCAGCACAAATATTAACTATTTAACCTATTTTGTGAGTCGCGTCTGTGACGGAACTGTGCACAACACTCTCCAGCAAGAGCATGAACCACCAGAGCTATCCTATTGCTATCATAATCTGGAACCTTTTGGTTGTCCAAATATTTCTGAAGCAGGTTCTTAATGCCATACAATATTCATAAATGCAGCCTGTTTGCGGATAAGTAAGTGAGCCAGAACTGTTTTATTATTACATTTGTCCTTGTTGCCAATTTCTTTGGGGCAGATTTGTTAAAAAATAAATGAATACGTTGATTCAAATCAAAAATGTTTTTTCTTTTCCAGAATTACTATTACATTTCGTTTCTTTATGGTATCTTATGATGGTGAGATTATAACCTGCACTCTCAGAGTCTTGCAAACACCTCAACTGATATTTTATATGCATCACAACAGATACCGTTTTTTTTAATTTTAGATATCAGTTGATAGATGCACATTACAGATTATATTTATGTCATACATCAGATATATGATTTACTGTGTGTATAAGTGGATGGATGGATGATTGAATGGACAGACAGTGGGTCGGATGAGTAAATAAAGGGGCAAATAGTTGGTCAGGGGTATGAACAGAAGTGTGGGACAGACAGAGAATGAGATTCAGAGAGAGGGAGGGAACAGTGCGAGGGACACAGCAAGAAACTGAAGAGAGATGCAAGGAAAAAACAAAAAGTAAGGGAAGCAGAGAAAAAGCAGAGAAAGGGAAAAAATATCAGGAAAAGGAATGAAGAAAGGTAAGGAAAAAGATGCAGAGAAAAAGAAAATATGGTAAAATGAAGAAGAGAAAGCAAGAGGAACTGCTAGGAGGGGTGAGCAAGAGAAATAGGGTGAAAGGGAAGCTCGGGGCCAGACTTGTTTGCAAGCCCAGTGTGGCTGATAGGCGATCACAGACATTACGTCTTGTAAAAATAAAGCCTCCATTGCAGATCATTCAGCTTCCTCACAACTATTGTATCAAGCTTCTTTGGAGAATAATCTTTTTATTGGTGTCCCACCCATTCTTTCAAAGGGACCACCATAGAATGGTGGTCTTTCACCACAATTGTGTGTGAAGCCCAGATGCTTAGTGAACTGAAGACAAGGAAGTGCCTTTTCTTTTCGCATCTGCTCTTGTGGACCAGCAGGAAGAAATGAGCAATAGGGTATCTTTAGTCTCTGGAAATGGAAGCAAAGCAGGCTCACTTTTTTTAGGTCTTGGCTAGACAGCGCGTGTGCTGTCTCAAAGAAACATATTGGTTTCAATATGTGGGCTACAGCCTGCCCATAGGCTTTCCATTTGCTGCCAAACACAAGGAGATGATGGACGGAGCGCGGAAACTTTTCAAACACTCACAGCAAGTCAGAGATCTGGGTTGAATCCATCATCGTTCTGTAGCTCCCTTCGCAGTCCCAGTTCCGACCCAGCCACATGCAAATCAGTCTTGACCCTGTTCCTCATGGGAACAGTCCAGCCTGAACTGCCAAGCCAGGTCTTCCCTGGACCGGAAAAAAGCATCCTGCTTCATGCCACTTCCTGTGGTTTTTTTTTAGGGCAGATCTATCCATTGAATTCCTGTTTTAACCTAAAGCATAACCCAAGAGTTTTAATGTAATTTCAGTCAAGCACAAAATGGTCAACTGAGACACCTTAGCAACCGCGAGGAGCCAGCAAACAATAGCATTAGGAAAGACGGGCAGGAGTTCTCCCTGCCAGTGCGATTCCTTCATTGGTTACCTGTTGTAGATTCCAAGGCGTTCGCCTTTCTAGCATGTCAGAGCACTTTCCGTGACTTCTGTCCCAACAGTGAGCCAGAAAGGAGCGTAAATAACAACCTTCCTTTTCAGAGCAGCGGTTAAAAGCTCTTAATTGCAGGGCCAGTCTGTCAGTCAATACTAGTCTGCTCGATGCACCCTTTGGGGCAGATTTACAATAACTGGCGCATCCCTGCATATCTGCAGGGATGCGCCAGTTATTGTGTGTCACTGCAGACACCTCTTGCACCACCATGGATGCGCCGCATTTACAATGCGGCGCACTTTGGGGCAAGAATAGACAGATACGTGACGCATCTGCTGCAGTAAAGGTGACGCATTGCTGGAGTCGCATCGCAAGCGTGACGCAGCTCCATAAAGGCTCGGGGTGCCCCTATGCCTAACATGCTGAATCAAACCTTATGCGTGTTTCAAGCAGGTGCAGGGTTTTGACGCAGCATGGCCTTAAACGTGAACTGAGTGAAATCTTATAGATTTCACTCAGCCACTTTTAGGAGGCGTTTCTGCGCTGGAACGCCCACCCCTGCGCCGGAACGCCCACAGGTGGCGCAGGGCTTTACCACGTGACGCATCTCCCAGATGCATCACGTTGTAAATACCCCGCAGCATGTCGCTGGCTTTGCGCCGCTGCTGCAACGGCGTTGCAAATGTGGCTTGTAAATTTCCCCCTCAATGTCTATCTGAGTCAGGCCTCTTTGAGAATGGAACTACTGGCCTCTAAGCACAGGCAGATGGATATTAGCAGTGCAGCAGGTTTCGTGACACCGGGGTCCACTTTACTACAGTGAGCACAAGGGATTTTGGCGGTTCATCGTCCACGCCACCTTCAGAGTCCATGGCACCCTTACTATGCTGTGTTGCATTTCATGTGATCAAGGTATCTCACAGGCAGAGTTACAACTAGACTGAACCATGTGTGTGATTTTTTTCCTCTGAATGTGGGCGTTCTTCACATTTCACCCTTGACACTTTTCCTCAGTGAGAGTTCTAAAAAGAAAATCAAAGCTCGAAATCTGTCTGAAAGCTGAGAGGTTTGAACACCCCCTGCTGTGACATTGGTAACTTTGAGGTTACAGGGAACAAGCCCGAACAAGGAATCTCAATACATTTTTTATCTGTGGTCGCTAATGTCAAATGTGTGATAATGGCTCAAAGCACCAAGAATCCATTCAGGCTGTGGGGTTCGCCATATAAAAGGGTTGATGCTAGTGATATTTTCTGTAGAATGAAAAGAGCAGTACATGAGCTATGTCGTTTGGAATCAACCTATTGATACAGGTCCACGTATCTCTTCTGTCACTAACCCATGAGTTTCTGCTTTTGTTGTTAACTTATTCTAATTACTTATCATATTTGTTGATTTTGTACAGTAACACTTTTTCAGTGTGTGTGTTATAGTGTTCTATACCTTTCTTTACCTTCACACTTAAAAGTAAAAATGTTGCTTTCTTGGCATTTCTTATATTGCTCCTCTTAGAGATATGTTTTTATTTCACATTAATACATTTAATAAATGCTTCATTCGGTTAGTGGAAACCTTCCAAACTACAGACACAGCAGTAATTTAAGTGTTTAAAAGTTGCAGCTAGTTCATTATATTTTTAATAAGGCATTTCATCTTCAAGGGAATAGCCATCTCACACTACATCAGTACATGAGTGAGTGAAACACATAAGCCTGACTCTCGAGGGTGAGCCACTGGAATTGTTTCCATGATTCTTCCATTCCTTTCTGTTTAGGTCTCGGCTAGGCAGCGCATGCACTGTCTCTTCGAGACATGTTTACACACTGTGGGCTTACAGCCCGCCAACGGATTTTCATTGGTTTGCTACAGCGTCCCTATCATTTCCTTCATTCTAGTTTGTGAAGGCATGGCTATGTCATGTCCTCTCCTGTGCTTGAGCAGGGGCCAAGTACTTGTGTTCATCCGCTGCTCCTGTTTTGGAGCTACTTTACTTTTTGTGTTCCAGCACTCCACATGAGTGCTTATGTTTTGCCCTCTGCCCCAGTCCATTTCTTCTCCACCCCCATCCACCCACCCTCTGTTTCATAAGCTCCCACTCCCTCTCAGCTCCCTGTCCCCCACCCCTTACCCACCCTTGTTTGTGTTTTTACTGCAAAACTAGAAGCACTTCTGGTGGAAGAGCAATGCACTCCTGCATGCTCCGAGATCCGTCATGCTTTATGATTTTTGTTTTATTTCTTTTACTTAAGGCATCATTGGTGTTTTTACAAGCATCCTCTCTCAGGCAGGCAGAAGAGTGGGGGGAGCGCTGGTCGGGAGGTGGCTCCTTTGTGTACAGCAGTGAGCAACAGCTCCTGAACTGCTTTCAATCCGGTGTGTTTATTTGCTCCGTTACTGCTGGGTTCACACCTCAAAGCTGACCTCTACTTCACCTGTGAATAAAAACAAATTGTCTCAGAGGTTTCTCGAGGGTCCTTAAATTGTATTGGTTGCCCCATGGAATGTCTTTGTTTGCAGAAATATGATCTTCTTTGTGCTCATGTCTACCAACCCCACGCCAACCCTCTCGGCATCGGCTCAACATCCTGTGATTCGGGCACATCACTTAATCTCCCCATACCTATAAACAAAGCTTGTGAAATCTAACTAGTACTTATATATAGCAATTGGCCTTCGTCGAGTTTGCTGTATTTAAAACTACAGTACATGAACTAACAGTTCAAAACAAAAACAAATAGATACCTATCTCTTGGCGGAGTTGTACAAAGTGAAACCAGAAAACCTGGAAAATAGCAGCTTCCCGGTAAAAATGTGTGCTCTTAGCCAAATATTTCATTTCACCAAAACCTTTTTTTTCTTTATTATTGCGCATTGCTTGACCCACCCCTCTGGCCAGGAAAATTATCACTATGAAACGGACACTGCTGGCTGCACCATAGCGCTTTTTCCCATGATTTTCAGCCATGCTGATCAGCAGACATGCTGCTATTCAAAGTTGCTGAAAGACATTGACAACGCCAGTAGCTCTCAGATTAAAGAGCCCTATTGACTTTGACAGTGCTTGTTTTGTTTGTAATGTCATCGTATCCTACACCACCTGAGGTGGCAGTGGAGCCCCCTCAGAGATAGGAAAGCCTGAGCACCCTTCAAACCGGTGGTCCCCGTGTTATGCCCCTGGCTGCCTCCCTAACAAGGTTTTGACTCCCTTTCATGTTGGCAACTCTGCCAGTATTTTGTGCCCCATCTCACCCTTCAATAAAAGAAGAGAGATTCCATCTTCTCGGCCTTAAAAGGGCACACTGAGCCTTTACACTGACCACACAAATGCACATCATGTTGAGGATGAGGACTTTGAGGGGTTTTCTGGTGAAAAGAACAGCATGGTGGATCAAAAAAAGGACCCTGTTGAGGTAGCTCTTCCTTTGTATCAAGATTTGATGACCAAGATGCAGCCTCCTAAAGTTCTAATAGTCCATTTCACCAGGACCACAGTGGCTACAACAATGCCAGTGCGAGCGGTGCTTGTGCTGGACATCTGACCGGCTGTGACCTGGTTATCAGTGCACACATTCACAAAACTCTAGTGCTTCTATACTCAGCTCTGATGGGAAGGTCGCTTCACCTACTTGGTTCTGTAGATGTATTTGATCTGAGTCCACTTCCTAGATCCTCCACCTTTAAGTGGTACTGATATGGCATCTATTGTAAAGGTGAGGAATCTATGGCTTGAAGAATCCATCAGAAGAGCAAGATACTTAGCTTTGTTAATGCTCCTTCTAGTAGATACTCTGTCTAACTATAGATTCCTCACTGCCACATTCACATCTAAATTGGTCCCAATTAGAGAACTGCACACAGTCACCAACAATTTGTTCAATGCTCAACATCTGGAGGTGTGAAATGAGAAAAATGACTGAAACATCAGCACGCAGGAGTAGTGTTTGTGTGATGCCCCTCCATCACTCCTCGGGCAGTGTGGAGGCATTGGGGAGCAGCACGATGCCACCTATCGGGTGCGGAAGCACTGCTGAGAAAAATTTCCGTATGCACTCTGGCAGCTCGGGAAATATTCTACAGTTGTGAATTTCTGGTTAGATAGATCATCCAGAAAGAGCGCCACCGAAGGTAAACAACTTGTTCTTTGTGAGTATTCAATACCATTTCTCACTATTCTGCTGGAGGAGAGTGGGTGTTCCCTGGATGGCTTCAATTCTTTAAGTTCAGAATTTCCCCAAACCCACCACCTGAATTAGGGTGCCAGGGATCTAGTTTACCGCTCTGCAAGCTCTCTTTTGCAGGGCCCTAGCACATAGTTGAAAACCTGCTTGAATCTGAGTTATCAGAAGACCCCTTGAAGCGCAACCCCTTACTATTATATGTTTATTTCCATAGGTTTTCATAGCACCTGAAGCCTCGCTCTGAACCCATCCTCAAATTTCATGTGTTTTACGGGCCATATCTTTGAAGACTTACTTGACAAAAACATGGATTTGGTAAGATGCTGATTGCAGGGGTGGGGGTGGGGTGAACTTTGACTGACCCCTGTCCTAGGAACCTTTGATCTGGGGTGCCTACAAGCCCTCAGCATGATAGTATTTAGGATGATTTCTGGTCCCTGGGGTTGTCCTGTGGAATCATCTTGGTGGGCACAAGTGAAATAGGATGACAAAGGATGTCATCTGACCACAGTGGTCAATGTTATTTCTCTCTTCCACTTTATGGCTTGAATTTGAATTAAAAGCTGAAAGATCCACCATGGCCTCAGAGGCCCCTTACTCCTGGTGACAGAGCAGACTGGGAGAGTCCGCGCGCAGTGCAACAAGTGATGAGTAAAACTACAGAGGAGGGGAGTCTTCAGGAGACCTTACTGATTTGGAAAAATCAGAGGAAAGCTCGGAATGAGTTTCTTCTGCCGAAAGGAGAGTGGGTTTAATATTAAATCTGCTCAACTCCAGCAATTACTGCATTACTTTATATCTGATGTGTTTCATGACCTAGTTCTGTCTGACTCGAGCAGACTGAAGGAGGAACCTGAATATTACAAAGAGAGATCATTAGAACACGGAGATAATTTAAACTTACTTTTCAAACTCTCTCCTAAACTGAGGGTGGGGGTACATAACCGAAATAAACAGAGAGAACTATGCATTGATGTTTAAACGATATTGGCTAATATGTATCCTAAGGTGCACGTTCACCACGTGGGGGCGGATAGCAGGTGTTTATTGCTACACAACTCGATGGTGATAATTGTTATCGATCTTAGAAGGATAAACGGAGTAGAAGCATCGGATTTGAACTCGTGACCATACAGGTTAAGCACATCTTCCTGATGTGTATGTTAGTTCACTGAGCCACCAGGGTCAGCCTGCTGATATTGACCAGAGGTACTTGTAGTCCCGAACTGCTTTCTAGCTTCAGCTTTTTGGGATTCAGTTTAGCTTAATCTAAGTCTATGAGCTGAATATCATAACATGTTTTAATACATTTTGATTTCTAAAGGAAAGAGTATGGATACTTCGGGGCATATTACCAAGGGCCATTATCGCCGCATTAGCGGGACTTTTTCCCGCTAATGCGGCGATAACTTTATCGCCCTATTACCAAGCTGTCGCTAACACCAGTTAGCGACAGCTTGTAGGCGATAGCGGGCATTTAGGGGCCCACTTAGCATGTCAGCGATAATTATCGCTAATGACATGCAAAGTGGGCGTGCCAAGATGTTAGCGATTGAAAACAGTCGCTAACATCTCTAACTCTTATTAACAACTTTTGGAAATATTCGCGCTAAGCGCGCATGTCTCCAAAAGCTAACGCCTGCTAAAAGCTGTTCTTAGCCATGTTATCCAATGAAAGGTGGATAACATGGCTAAGAGCATTGTCACGATAATGCATGAATATCGCTGATTTTTCAGCGATATTCATGCATTTCGCAGGATTTTTACCGCTTTTGAGATAAACCTTGATAATATCAAGGTATCTCAGCGGTAAAAATCCTCGGTGCTCGGCGATATTTTTTTCCCGCTAACCAAGCAATATCGATAATTATCGCTATTGCTTGGTAATACGCCCCTTCGTTTTTTACCTGATTTTAGCATGGAGCATGCGCTGGTCATACATTCAACATAAGCTCAACTAACACTTATTAATGCCGCTAGTACTGAGTAGGTGGTGATTAATATCGCTTAATTTTCTGTAATAGATGACCCGACACATTAAAGTCTCTTCATGTCACATTGCAGCATTGCCCTTCACTCTCTCTGCAGCTTCTTTTTGCAAAACAGTATATATTGTGGTGTTTTGCTAGTATTTGATGAACTGTTCAAAAATGCTTGTTCTGTTTAGTTGCGATGTGTGATTTTTTTTATTGTATCAACGGTATGAATTTTGCTAAGGCCAAAAACAATTGCACTTCTGTTACTTACTCAGCGCATATTATATAACTCACATTGGAACCAACAAATGAATACCAGCAACTGCTAGATCGAAAGTTGCCTTTAATGTTTCACCGAGGTTTCTTATCTTATGATGAATTGCATATATGAATGTTTTGTATCTAGGAGCCAATATCAAGTGTGTTCAGAGACTCCAGCACATCCAAAATGCGAGCTTCATCCAGTAAGGCTCTTGCCTCCCTGCACTGGCTTCCAGTGAAGAAACATGCTTTGTTTACAGCTATGTGTATCAGTCACTGTATTCTGCAGAAGAAGGGCCCCTCCTATCTACATGATCTCCTTACCCCGTACGCTTCCATGCGAGGTCTAAGATCTAGCGGAACGGGTCAGGTACGCTTACCAATCATCAGAAGAGCCAGGATGGGCGGACGCTCTTTTAGTTTCTTAGCGGCCTCCTACTGGAACAAGCTCCCAATGCGGCTCCGGCTGGAATCATCGGAGATGATCTTCCGGAAAAAGCTCACGACGTGGCTTTTTCCATCTGATAACTCCATTGTCTGACTTTTTTCTCTGTTACGTTTGCCTGGCACGGGATCTTGTTGCAGTGCAGGGACGCACTAGCTAGTGCAACCAGGCGCTTTATAAACTTAATTTAATTGATTTATTGATCGTGTTTCCAAAGGTAATGCTTTTATTTTGCTTTGCTAATAACTGTGGCCACGTTTGACTAATCTCCACAAAACTTTCCAAAAAAGTACTATGTTCTGATTAGTTTGCGCATGGAAAGTTTCAGGGTGATCCATAGGAACTTTAAACACCGCTGCAGCCCAAACCTCTGAATAGATTTACACAGAAAGCTAGATCGTGGTCCAGAAAGAGTGCTTTTTGTGTTTTGGGGTAATCTGTTCAGTAGCTGTGGAGAAAATAAGGTAAAAAAAAAAGGTTTATTGCATGCCGCAGAGGATCTGTGGAGTCGACAGATCTCAAAGTGAGATCTGATTGGCAGCCATCACCTCAACTAAGATGCGGTGGCAGCCATCTTAGGACTCTGGACTCAGTCCTGGGACCTGGGGCCAAAAACAATTTTCTTTTTAATTTTGCCGCAAATTCATAGAGGATCCATGAATTTGTGGAAAAATCTTTCAAAAAAGAAAAAGCTTTCATGTTTCTTTATTAACTCCCCCACACACACACATACCCCCTCTCTCGAGATGGGCCAGGGCCCGAGGGGACAAAACATGTTATGTTTTTTGGGACGGAGGGTGCCCGTGGGTCCACCCTACCCTCCTAGGGCATGGAGGATTTTTTAGAGGGGCATGTAACCCCCGCCCCAGGCCATTTTTGAACCTAGGTACACCATCTACAGAGTCCTGAATAATGTTTTAAGGGAAGGGGGCGCACGGGCCCCTTCCTGAGCCACTTTTAGTCTCAGGGACCAAAACACAAAGTCTGCTTCCAGCTGCTGGGAGCTTTAAAAATGCTTCTGCCGGCTGGGATAGACTTTGATCTTTTCCGTACCAGTACTGATGCAGGCGGGGAAACAGTTCAAGATATTGCTCCTGCCTGAAGGGAGCAGCAATAATACCTGCTCCCTGTGTGCTGGAGCAATGCCAGCTACTGCAGTATGCGGGGAGCCAGTTGTAGCTCCCCCGGTGGCCCCTGTGTGTATGGTGGGTGCCCTGGGTGAACACCAGGCCATCCAACTTTAATAATTGCAGGCCCCAGCGGATGGGGTCCCTAGGGCCAAATATGCCTTAGGATGGGGGCGTGCGCCCACCCTCCCCTTACAAATATGTAGACCCTGGGACATGGGGTCACCAGGGCCATAATTGGCTCTGGGAGAGAGGCTGCAAATATATATACATATACCAGGAACGGTATATCCTCCAACATGACGCGTTTCAACCAGGTTGCCCCGGCCTTGATCACACACATATATATATATATATATATATATATATATATATATATATATATATATATATATATATATATATCCTTATTCCACTCTCAACGCCCATATCCGTAAAGCGTTTCATAAAAAACGAGAGAGACGGACTCTTTTTCAAATTCAGCAGCCGCTGCTGGTCTTTATTTTTACAGTTTCTTCAAGTGCATTACCGTGCCTAACCAAACGCGTTTTGGCGTACCTGACGCCTTGCTCGCTGGTGGTGATCGTGAGGTTCGAGGGAGGCCTGAATCAATAAAGGAGCTTTAAACCTGCAGCCTTTCTGTGCATGCTCTCTTCTGTTGAGAGTAGGGGCAGTGCTGATATTCATTAAGCGAGAAAATGGTGGAGTGGAGAACCCAATAGACCCTTGGAGGCTTGGGTAATTAGTGTATCAACAGGTAAGAATGCCTACAAGGGATTCTTTCTTCTATCGTTCTCAAATATTATGAAGTCATCTGCAATAAGCTCTGAGCAGTAGCATACATTGAGTTATTTCGAAAAATTAATTCCTTATTTTAATATAAACAGATCTATGAAAGACTGCAAAGGAACAAAACACAAAACGGGTGTATACTTCTTGAAACACAAATTTATTTTGAGAAAATAAACATATTAGAGGGTACATAAAATACTGCACATATAAACACACAGTGACCAAGATTTTTTTTTTTTCAAATTTTATTTGTCAAGTTGCACATATATTGCAGGGCTCTGCACACCAGAGACGACTGCTCACTTTTACCATACAGCGATAATGACTTTGACTTTTGCACTTAATTTTCAAACATATATTAACAACATCTCCCACCTCCCCCCACCCCCGTGATCGTGCCATTTCCACATAAACCTGTCCACCACTTAGATATACAGCGGGAAGGGCTAGTCCCTCCGAGCCCTTCCGCAACATGCCCCCACAGTCTAAAAGTGGGCGTATGTATTATCCCGACAAATGGACCTCTACCACCAGTGGTGGGTCCAACAACAGACCCCGATAATCTGCCCACCGTTTCCAAATCTTGTAGTGTTTGCGCGGGCACCCACTAGCAACAAAAATGGGTTGTTCTAGCCCCATGCAGAAGTCCAGCCCATTCTTCCATGCGGCCACCGATGGGGCCCTTGGTGCCTTCCATGCCCTGGCAATCTCCCTTTTTGCCAGCGTAAAGCCCAACTGCATGAGGTGTTGCTTATAGATGTTATCTCCTACGTCCTCCATAACATGCAGTAAGGCCAGCTGCGGCGTGCGGGGGAGCTCCCATCCCAGAACCTCCGAAAGACAGGAATATACCAAGAGGCGGACAGCTCCAAACCGTACAGTGACCAAGATTTTAAAGTTTTTTGTTGCTGCTCCTATCTCATTGACACTTATGTGGTCACCCATTCCATACACTTTATACATAAAGATATTGCAACTAATTATACAGAAAACAATTCCTATAATGAGAAAAATCACAAAGAAAATGGGTGCAGTTGTCGACTTTTTGGTCTATGTAGTGAAGGCATCTGCTAGACCATCTTCAGGACGATATTTTTAGATGTTGAATGACCCCTATATAGATGAAAATGATCCAAAAAGTCGCACATCAATTAAAGATATAAGAAGAAAAGAAGTAATACACCTTTGAAGTAAGGAATAAATAAAAGGAATAGTGGCATGACGACTCCAGAATGGATTAGGATTGGATGCGAAACCATCCATTATCAGAGCTAATAATTACCCGAAGAAGTGAAATATTTAGAGAAATAAGTTAGAAAAAAATTTCACCCAGATATAAGTTAAAAAAGTAAGTTACTTCAACGTATTGGGAAAGCTACGCAGGTGACTATTTATGGTTGATTTGAGGGCTGTTAGATGTAATCTGGTCCGTTGAATACGTTTCTAGAGTCAAAGGCAAAACTATTAAATAGCTGGAGGTCACCAAACAATTGTTACATAGGTCTTTGTTTAAAAGAAGGGATGGCCATAACTAGAGTGGGCAGAAGTTTGCCTATCTCAAAGTAAAAATTATCAATGCACGCCCAAATAACGTAATCCTTAATGATTCAGCCTTAAATCGCAAGGGCCTATGTACTCCTACTCTGACAATTATTTGCTGTATTAGCTAGTAGTGAAATGCCACATTGTTTAGTGGTGATGAAGAAACAATGGATGTTTTATTTTAGATTCTTTTATAGCGCAGGAATTCGATCTCAGGAGAGATATCTCCGCGCTTTGTTCTTTCTGATATCCAAGTTGAGACAGTAAAGTGTGAAGAGTAAATGATTGGCAGATGGGAGCTAAAGAGTGGAGAATAAATATGTCTTTAAACATTTCCTAAATACAGGTAGATTGGAGTTAAGTCTGAGGGTGAGTGGCAAGGAATTCCAGATAATAGGGCCCTTGTAAGATAAGGCTCTACCTCCTTGTCTCTCTTTCCTAACTCTAGGGATTGAGAGTAAAGCCTGGTGTTTTGATCGTAAAGAACGACCTGGTTGGTAAGGCTTAAAGACTTCTACAAGATATCTGGGTCCAGTGCCGAACAGACATTTGTGGATGGTACAACAAATCTTGAATTTCACTCTCAGGCGAATGGGGAGCCAATGGAGTTTGTTTAAAAGGGGACGGGAGGGAGTCCTAGCTGGAACATTTAGGATCAGTCTAGCGGCCGTATTTTGTGCCACTTGTAACCTCCCCAGTTGTTCCTCATTGGCTGATATAAGTAGCCCATTGCAGTAATCTAACCTGCTAATTACCAGGGTTTGTACTAGTGTTCGTCTATGATGGTCTGCTAAGTAGGGGAAGACTCTTCTAAGTAGGCCAATCACCCTCATACAGGTTCCTGTAACCTGTATGACGTGATCTTTAAGTACTAGGGATTGGTCCAATTTAAGGCCTGAGTTTTTAAAATTTTCTTTAGGGCATGGAGCCGTGCCTAGTTCTGGCGGCCACCACTCAGGGGACCAAAGAAGTGGAGCATTACCGAAGAGCATGACCTCCGTCTTGCCCACATTACACTGTAGGCAATTGGAGGCCATCCATCCGGCAATGGCTCTCATTCCAGCAGCAAATGAGTCTTTCACCTCAGATGTCATATTCTGGAAGGGAAATAAAAGCTGAATATCATCAGCGTAGGATATAGGTGTAAACCCATATTCTCTCAAGATAGTCGCCAGGGGGGCCACATATATATTAAAAAGTGTAGGGCTCAGGCATGAGCCCTGCGGAACCCCCTTTGTGAGCTCCCTATAGATGGAACTGTGGGAGCCCAGGCGAACACATTGTGAGCGGCCTGAGATAAAACTTTGCAGCCATGATAGGGCCACTCCACCCACTCCCACCTTTTTTAGACGACTGATGAGGATGTCATGAGATACCGTGTCGAAGGCAGCGGACAAATCCAATAGCACCAGAATCATTGAGCCTCCCCCATCTTGTGCCATCCTGATGGTATTGGTCACTGAGAGGAGGGCTGATTCTGTGCTATGGTTTGGTCTGAACCCAGATTGTGAGGGGTCCAGGCTTCCACTGCCTCGATGAATTTCGACAGGTGAAGGTTGACATGTCTCTCAGTCATCTTACTTAGGTGGGGCAGGAGGGATATCGGGCGGAGATTGTTAAGATTTGACCATGGTAAGGAGGTATTCTTCCGAACAGGGTTTACAACTGCTTTTTTCCATTCATTAGGGATATTTCCCTCCTTGAGGGAGAGATTAATTAATGACATAAAGCTCGGAGCTAATAAGCTTCCTAGAGAGACCAACATTTTGGCAGGTATCTTATCTGTTGGAGAGCCAGTTTTTATAGAATTGAGTAGAATGGTGACTTCTGTTAAGCTGATTTCTGGAATTGTAGTCAAAGTGATCCTACTGTCGTCCATTTTGTCTAGCTTAGGGCTAGGAAGGCACAATATTTCTCCATTATTTATTACCTTGGTGATTTTGTCATAGATGGAGTCAATCTTGTTTTCAAAGAATATAGAGACATCATCACACAAGGTTTGACTAAAATCGTCCGAGCTTCCGCAAGCTATAGGCTTGACGAATGTTTGCAAGATTTTATAAAGTTCTCTTGTGGAGTTTCCAGCCTCCGTTATTTGTTTCTCCAAATTATATTTCCTTGCTTTTTTTATATTTTTGAAGTACTTGGATTGTGCCTCTAGATAAAGCATTTTACTTGTGGGGGTATGTCTTTTCCTCCATTTTTTTTCCAAGCTTCTACATTTTTGCTTCTCAACTCTTAACTCTTCCGTATACCATGCTTCTTGCTTGGTTTTCGGTCCCTGCTTCTGTAGTTCTAGTGGAGCCAGTAAGTCAATAGCTTCCAAAAGTGATTTCTGAAATTTGCAAGCCCTTGTTCGATATTATCTTCAGTTAAAAGCACAGGTTCTATCCTTACTTTTTCTAATTTTTCTAGGGTTATTTTGTGCCACTTCCGTTTCCAAATCGCAGGGAGACGTTTTTTTTGTAGGGGTGGATGGGAGCCAAGTAAGTTAAAATTTATCATGTAATGATCTGACCAATTAATAATAGTGGTGGGAAGACATTTTATTTTCGGACAGTTAGTCAAGATTAAATCAAGTGTATGGCCACCTAGGTGAGTTGGGCCCTTATTCTGCACTTGAAGTCCCAAGCTAGAAAGATCACCCAATAGAGATTTACTATCGGGGTGATCTGGGACATCTACATGAATATTGAAGTCTCCAAGGAGAATAAAATCATTATGGGCTTTTAGGTATGGAGCTAGTGACTCCATAAGTGTTAAGGAGAAATCAGAGCATGGGCCGGGGGGGCGATATACTAGTGCTCCTTTCCATTGTGATTTCGGGGAAAGGGAGAATCTAAAAATCATTATTTCCATGTGGGCCAAGCATTGTTGGTCAAATATTGATACTTTTTTTTTTTTCACAACAGTTTTATTGATAAAGATGAGCAGAGGAAATAAAGTGGCATCCCACAATCAGGACGATACCACTAGACATTGTGAGTACAATCACAAAATAAATCTGAGCGTCCAAGCAATGAATCAGCAAAATCAATGGTATACAAGAGCATCAACCCTATCTTCATCTTTTCAAGAATCTATCCACCCAACTCCCCGAACCCTCCCTCAACCCTCCCTAACCCCATGCATGTGTGTGGGAACCATATGTACGAAAACTCATGACGTATCCAGTGTGTGTGTGGGAGTGGGCTCCGCCGGAGCATGCTGGGCTATAAGTCCTCCTCCGGTTCCTCTGGGGGATCCAGTGTCAAACCTCTGTAGTCCGCCCACCTCTTCCATATCTTGAAATGTTTACGAGGGCACCCTCGTGCTTCAAAGATTGGCCTCTCCAGACCCATACAGAAATCTAAGCCTGCTTTCCACGCAGTCAAGGGGGGGGGCCTCACCTCCTTCCACGCACGGGCCAAGTCTCTTTTGGCTACCATCAGCCCCAGGAGGAGCAAATGACGTTTATAAACATTACCACCCACCCCTTCCAGGACGTGCAGTAGGCCCAGGCGGTGGGTACGGGGAAGGGTCCAGCCCAACACCTCTGACAGGCAACTCCATACACCCCTCCAAAAGCCAACTAGTTGTGAGCACGACCACATCGTGTGGAGCAATGTACCCACCTCCGCTCCACATCTCAGACACTCCGGGGACTCAATCAGGCCCGCTCTCCAAAGACGCTCTCTAGTATAATAGGCCCTGTGCAAGATCTTGAACTGAATGAGGCGAAACCTTATTGCTATAGCCGCCCCCCTCGGGGATTCCAATGCCTCCCGCCAATCATCCTCATCTAGCGGCCCTATGTCGGCCTCCCAGTTCGCCTTCAGCTGAAGAAGAGTGGAAGAGCAATGTGTGACCATGGTCTGGTAAATGCGCGATACTTTTTTGTCTCCGAGGTCGCCCATAAACACCTTCGCCTCGATCGGGCTGAACTCTGGGAGCGAGTCAAGATTAGTTATACTGGGCGTCAATGCATGTCTAAGTTGCAAATAGCGATAAAATTGAGACTGGTGCATACCAAATTCAGCACTAAGAGCCTGAAAGGACTTGAGGGTCGTCCCGGACATCACATGGCCGAGCTGCGAAATGCCGATTGAGTCCCAGCCATCGAAGCCTGATAGCTTAGAAAGTTCTGGTAGTAGACCGTTGCGCCACAGCGGCGTTTCCGCGGTCAGTCTACCCCACCAGCCCATACGACGCAGGGCTTGCCGCCATATTGCAAATACAAGTTTGGTGACTCTCGGCAATGGCCGACGTAGCCGGGGTGAGTATAGGATGGTGTGGAGCGAGTTATCCCCCATTAATGCACGTTCTAGGGCGTAGGCCGGATCTCCACCGTCAACATACCACCATTCATTCAGAACAAGGAGATGAGCGGCTTGGTAGTACGACTGTATATCCGAGGTGGCCAGACCCCCACAGTACGTGGACAGAAAGCAGGTGCGCAGCGCTACCCTGGCAGCACCGCCGGCCCACAGGAAACGGCCCAGCACTGAGTCGACCTGCCGAAACCATTGGGGTGGAATAGGATACGGATGGTTCTGTAGTTGGTAGAGTAGGCGCGGCAGTGCAACCATCTTAAAGATAGCCGACCTGCCAAAAATTGAAAGGGGCATTCTGGACCAGGTTTTGAGATCTGTCTGGACCCGCTCCCATACGGGCAGTATATTGCGTTCCCAGGCCGTGTCCACCGAGTTGGAGAGGAACACTCCAAGGTATTTCAGACCATCTGTGGCCATTTGCAATTCCGAAGCCCAGGGATCTGTCACTGTGTCCCCATGGAATACCCATAGGGTGGATTTACGTACGTTGAGGTAGAGACCCGACACCTCCCCAAACAGTTGCATGACCTCCAGAACACGTGGGCCGGAGTGCCGTAAATCGGTAAGGAAGAAGAGGACATCGTCCGCGTATAATGCAATTTTATCTGATAGTGTGGTATTCCAGTCAAAGCCCCGTATCAAGGCATCGCTGCGAACTCTGGCCGCTAGGGGTTCCATTGCCAAGGCAAAAAGATAGGGGGAAAGAGGGCACCCCTGCCTAGTCCCCCGGCCAATGCGGAATGTCTCTGACACCGCCCCGGCGACTCGCACCGATGCCGTGATGTCCGTATAAAGTAGTTTGATGTAGGACCGAAAAACCGGGCCCAGGTTGAGCCACGATAGCAGTGTGAATAGGTACGACCAGCTGACCGAATCAAAAGCCTTGTTGATATCGGCCAATAGCAGTGCCGCCTGTTCCCCCAAGGCTCCAACAGCGTCCAGTGCCGCCTGTGCCCGTCTAATATTGTGTCGTGTTGCCCTGTGGGGCATGAAGCCTGCCTGATCCGAGTGGACTAGGTCTGTAATATATGGAGCCAGGCGGTTTGCTAGGGCCTTAGCTAATATTTTGGCCTCTACGTTGATGAGGGAAATCGGTCTGTACGAGTCGTGGCTGCCTGGGGGTCTGCCAGGCTTCTGAAATACTACTATTTCGGCATGGCGCCAATCGGGGGGTAACACGCCCCGCGTCCTCGCCACCTCAAGAACCCGGCGATAGTGCGGCCCCAGCTGTACGTGAAATTTCTTAAAAAATTCACACGGGTAGCCATTAGGGCCAGGAGCCTTACCCGCGTTGAGCTGCCCCAGAGCGTCACCCAGTTCCTCCGCTGTGAGGGGTGTATCTAGGATCTCCTTGGTCTCGTCCGACACCCGTACGGGCGGTAAGTCTGCGAAAAACCGGTCGAGGTCACTCTCAGGCAATCGGTCACACGAGGCGTATTGGGCTTCGAAGTATGAGGCGAAGCTCACCGCCAGCTCGCTAGGGTCAGTCAGGACCCCCCCATTACCGTCTACAATGCCCGGCAGCACGAGGGGTTGAAAGTTGTGTTGACATAGGCGATGGAGCATGGAGCATGACTTGTCCCCCCACTGATACACCCTACTTCTGGTGGCCAGCCACGCCTGTCTGGCTTCATCCATCAAGAGGGATGCATACGATTGCTGAGCTTGTAAAAGCAGCCTGAGCCCGACCTCATCACCACCCTCGCGGCGTTCCTGTTCTAGGGTCGCCACTCGCTCGGCCGCCACCACAGTTTGTTCCCGGCGCCGCCTACGGGCCTCCGAGCACCACGCGATATCCACTCCACGCACGGTAGGCTTCATCGCCTCCCATACTACCTCCACGTCCGCCCCCTCTAACAGGTTCTCCCGCCAGTAGTGATCTATGGTTTCTCGCAAATGTTTAGTATACGCGGGCTGTAGCAGATGCCACGAGGACATCCTCCACCTGAATGGCTGCCGTGCCCGCAGGAGGTCTACATTAACGGAAACCGGGGAATGGTCGGATAGGCCTCTCGGCAAGATGGCCGCGCTCTTTACTCTACTCAGGCATTCACGAGGTAAGAATACATAATCTATGCGCGAGAAGGATCCGTGTACCGCCGATAAGTAGGTATATTCACGAGTCGCAGGGTGCATATGTCGCCAAGCATCCACCCAGCCCAGCCCCTCACTCATTGCATGCAGTCTAGTGGGCGGAAGGGACGGGGAAGGAGATTCAGCCGTCTCCAGGCGCCTCCGGCGATCCACACATACATCCATTACGTCATTCCAATCACCCCCGACTACCGCCACCGACTCAGATATATCTTCCCACACAGAAAATAGCCTCTCAGCCAGGGCCCACTGCAGGGGGGGGGGGGGCATACACACTCCCAAACACTATAGGCTCCGTGCCCACCTTGCCTTTCACAAACAGGTAGCGACCCTGTGGATCCGTCCAGTGTTTCTCATGCACATATGCTATTCTACGGTGTATCAATATGGCCACTCCCCTGGATCCCCGAGTAAACCCGGCATGGAAAACTTGTTGATAGCCAAACCTCTGCAGGCCCAGCGCCTTCGTGCCCATCATATGAGTTTCCTGGAGCAATAACACATCCGCCGCAGCTCTCTTGCCCCATCGCAACACTGCCCCACGCTTAATTTTGTCTAGCAACCCCCTGACATTCCATGTAACCACTCGCATAGAGTCCTCTTGAGTCCGGTGAATCGAATCAGCCATAGTCTTTCGGAGTCCACCACATGAGCCCCCCACTCCAGCGCCACCCACCACGCGCCACATGAATCATTATCTCGACACACACATGCACTGTACTATCTACCCCAGAGAACATCACCAACCCCCCGACCCCCCAGTCCCCAACACACCCAAACCCCAACTCAGCAGCCACAACCCCGACCGCCCGTCCCCCGCCTCCCCCCACCCTATACCTCACTGAACTATGAAGTACCTGTCGCGGTATGAGTAGTCCCGAGACCGAAACAGTGGGCTCAGGCCCACTCATACCAATGGATCCCAACATCCCAAAAAGGAACAGCAAACTCACCCCCTCCCCTCAGTGACCCTCTCACAACGGGAGAGTGGCAGCCACCATTATGCAGTCCCCGAACCCCCCCCCAAAACAGCCTCATCTACCCTCCGTAAACCTTGGCAGCGCTGTTACAAGGCTGCGATACAGCCAGCAATCCAGCGGGTCTCAGGCGACCAAGTGTGTCCATCTGGGACTCGCAGCATCAGTAGCAGAACAGGGAGCCGAGGCCCCGGAGACTTCAATGATCCGTGCTAGATTGTTCAGAGTCCTCGGTTCTGGCAGTGTGTTGCGTGTCATCAGCCGAGGCCGCCCGCTTGCGTGATTTGGAGCGTTTGCTTCGTCCATGTCTAGTTGATCGGTCACGCTGTGGCCGAGGCGAGCCCTCAGGGGAGCCCGGATTGAGCCCCGGTTGCGGATTCGGTCTGACCTGCACCGTTTCATCAGTCCATCTGAACAGGTCTTCTGGCGTATCAAAGAATAGCGTCCGTGACTGGAAGATCACTCTCAAGCGCGCCGGATACAGCAGGGAATACTGTAGCTTTAGGCCCCTCAACTTCGCCTTGGCTGCCATGAAGGAGTGGCGCTGCTGTTGGACGAGTTTAGTGTAGTCCGGGAAGATCAAGATCTTCTGATTTTCACATAATAGAGTTTCTTTATTCCTAGCTTCCCTCAAGATGGCGTCCCTGTCATGGTAGTTCAACAGCCGTGCGATCACCGCCCTAGGTCGCTCACCCTCCGGTGGTTTCTGTGTCAGGGCACGGTGCGCCCTTTCAATAATAAAGCATGTAGACAGCGACCCCGGGGGCATCCATGATTCAAGCCACTGTGTAAGGAACTGTTCCATGCCACTCTTCCCACAGCTCTCTGGAAAACCAAGGAAGCGGAGGTTGTTACGGCGCGCCCGCCCTTCTGCATCCTCCACGCGGAGCGCTGTAATCCGCTGCGCAGTTTCCATCGCCGCCATCCTCTTTTTAAGGTTACTCACATCGTCCTCCACCACTGACACCCTGGATTCTGCCTCCGTGATCCGCGCCACTGCGTTCCTCAGGTCCTGGCGCAATAATGTCACATCTGCGCCTACGGCCCCTATCTTGGCGTCCAGCATGTCTCGTGATTGGGTTATGGCCGCCATAAGGGCCGCGTTGTCTGGCCCCCCTCCAGGCGGGCCGCCCCCTGACGACCCGGGGCCCCCACTAGGCCCGGTGAATTTATCAATGGTGACTTGCTTAGTGGAGCTAGTGCCCCCCCTGGTCATGGTAGCAGAGGTAGTAGGGTCACTGGACTGCCGCCGGCCCGTGGGAATCGCAGACTGGGCGCTCCGGACCGGCTTAGTGTTGGATATACCGCCGTGTGGATCTCAGTCACTGCCCCCACACCAGCCGCCAATGGTCGTAGCTCGCCGTGACCGGTATTGCTTGTCCAGTCGGAGCGTGGACCCCCTGCGTCTCGCACCACAGCGATGTCGTCCCTTCTGGTCCGCGGGCTCGGGGGGGGGGGGGGGGAGGGTGGGGGGGCCCCCACTACTCACAGTTGCTGCTGGAATGCTGCGGAATCGCCTCGGCACAGTCGCCGCCGATAGGGCTCTCCAGGGTGTCCGTCTCCCCCTTATGCTGCCGGCCTCTGACACCAGGCCACGAAAATCGAGGTCCCGGCTGCGCCCGGGCCACCAGGCCGCCTCTGCCGCTCCGGGCCGTCCGCCGCGTCTACACTGCCCTCAGGCCCAGCCAGGCCTCGGAAGGATGATGCGCCAGCAGTCTCTCCGCCCCAGGGCAGGCGGGCGCCGCCGCCGTTCCTTGGCCGCAACCCGCTCCTTGGCAGCTCCAAAATTGAGGCCCCGGCTGCTCCGCAGTCCACCAGGCCGCACTGCGCACCCTGCCGCCCAGCTCCGCTCGGAAGTGCAGGATCGTCGCCGAACACACCGGACGGTCCCTGGCACCGCCGGTGACCTTAACCCCGTTTTTGGCTGTGTGTCAGGGGGTCGGGGACCAGGATAAGTCGTCGGATCAATGGCGGGCCGGCGGGAGCTCTATCAGGCTGCAACCGCCATCGCCGCTTGCGTAGCCACGCCCCAAATATTGATACTTTTAAACTTTCTTTATAGACCACAGCTACTCCCCCTCCAACTTTGGATATTCGGTCTAAGTGCAGAATCTTATATCCAACAGGAATTCCTAGCATGATTACAGGGATGGTGTGAGGTTTTAGCCAGGTCTCAGTAATAAAACAGATATCTGGTTTATCTGTATTTATTAGATCCCATAAATGTAGATAATGCTTAGGTAGGGAGCGAACATTTAATAAAAAACACTTAAGTTTCAAATGAGTGTTATCAATAGCAGAATTAACGTTAGATATATGCACTCCGTTAGGCAGAGAAGGTCGCTGATAAGGATGACCAATTGGATCTATAATGGTGGTATCACATAGGCGATCTGTTATTGGGCTGATATAAGTTGCTTGATATCGGCAGTTTATGCAGGAAAATGGACCCTCACAATTCGGCCAGGAATCGGATATACATTTAGCAGTGATGCTCGAGGCTAAGCTTACAAGTTTATCTTTAGTGTAAGAGATAACCGATTTTACCTGAGTGTCAGGGGCATCAGATGTTAGCGCCAGGTCCCTATGGCCCGTCCGGTCGCGGACGGGCGCAGACGGGCTTTTCTTCGGCGCTTCTTAGGCGCGCTCGAAGGTGCCCTCTGCGCGCAACCGCTGCGCGCTTGACGATAGGGCGTGGCTAAATAGCCCCTATGACGGTGACGCCTAGAGCGCTGACCTCCGCACTAGCGGAAGTGTAGCTTTTAGTATGCCTGGCTCATACCTGTCCGCCCTCCGCTCTACGGCTGTAATTGCCGAGTCGGACCGGGGCGGGCAGGCTGTAATATCGAGCCTAGGCAATGCGGGGGAGAGTGGAAGGAATTTGATATACAAATTAGATGCAGGTTAAAAATAAGGATTATCAATCAATCCTAATCTGAACGATTCCTAAATCAATCGTAAAAATGTTTTAATATACCAAGATTATAGAAAATGTTTCCTCGCTCCTCGCAGCCCTCGCAATCAGGGTACACAAACGGTCTAGCGTCTCAGTTACACATCAGGCGAACAGCGGGTCTGGGAGACACTGCCACCGTCTCCCTACCGCCTGTTTACAAGTTTATCAATGATTCTGGAACATTAAGCATAGCGTTTTGCACATCATGATTGCTAATGTATTACCCACTAGTGTTTAAGGTCCCAGTTAGTCTTAAAGAGCCCACACGTGGCTTACCCATGAGATGGAAAGCACACGGGAGCAATCGCTCCTCCAACAGTCCAACATAAAAGTAATGTTATTTGCTCTAACGTGGCCAATCAATTCATTGCTAGGCATAAAGGAACAAGGGAGGGGGTCATGTAAAAAAGAGAAATAACCACTCCTAGTCAATAATTATATTCAACAAAGACTCGTATAGCCATTGCATTACTTGTGCACTCACAGTGTTTGAAAACGGGCACTGCTTCGTTCAATAATCTGCTGCACATGGGGTCAGCATCAAGCCTATCTGCTACCACGGATGTATTAATATACTTCCAGAGTCACCAGATCAACTGTGAACTGAAGATGGGCTAAATTCACAAAAATCCATATATGCCCAGTAGGGACAAATTTAAGTGGTGCGACCTCAATTGCAACCAATTATTGGAAGATCCCCTAGAAAACGGGGGTTCTGCCAGAAGCGAGAAAGGCGGAAAATCGCAGATAATCTTACCTTAGTTATATGTCAAGTCTAATGTAAGATGTAAAATGGGACAGTTTATCTATACTGCATAGTTAGATGGCATCCGGGTCCATCATGAGAGCATATCTACTGTATTCTGAGTAAGCGTCCAGAGAAAGCTGCTTTGTCAAAAATACTGTGGTAGAATTAGATAACTACAGCTGCCATCTTGGAATATGGGATTGTCCCAGACACCGAAAGGATAGTTAAAAGTCAACTTAAATAATAGAGATGCCCAAAAGACGTTAGTGTGCCATAGAGATAGACTAGCTTGTGCATGGTAGAACAAAGAAGAACAGCCTTTAGGGTAGAGGTTATTCCCAAGGTTACTCCATAATGTTACAAATTTGACATCAATCAGCAACACTCCAGCCGCTATAATGAACAAAACATTTGGGGTAATGGTTGTTATCACTGGTTCCATAACCGTGCTGCAAGTTTAATACCTTAACTATACAGTGAGACCAATATTAGATGTCTAGAGGGTACAGCACTAATATTTCTGCATTGCAGAACAGATTGTGTATTACATAGTTATTGCAAGGCTAATTGGATAAAACAGATAATATGCACACAATGACAGTTTGCACAAGCACATGTAGGCAAAGATGGATACTTGGCTAATTATACAGAATAAGTCATAATAGGTCTACTTCCTGTGACTGACCTTATATATGTAGAATAAATCAGAGGGGTTACAGCATACATGTCAAAGTATGCCACTCTACGGCTGAACTCATACCTTTTGCTATATTGTCAGTGCGACAGATCCAGCGGTTTACTTTTAGTGTCAACATCTGTTCCACATTAGGTTTCCTTTTACATGGTTTGACCACTTCGAGGACCCACCATGTCATGTCTCTTTCTGAGTGTTTGAAGTTAGTGTAATGTTCGACAAGGGGAGCATTTTCCACCTTGCAGTGGATTCGTAACTGGTGTTGGATAATCCGTTTTTTAACAAGTTGGGTGGTTCTACCTATGTAGTGTAAGCCACATGGGCACCTGATGCAATACACTACGTTACTGGTGTTGCAGTTAGAGAAGTGTTTAAGCATAACCTGTTGTCCGTTAATCTGGAAGGTCTTGGTGGTCTGGGTAGTGCCACATGCTGCACACATGTTACACTTAAAATGTCCAACCACAGGCAACAATTGCATCATATCGTCTACTGTGTTGGTGTTAGGTGTTTTGTATGCATGTACTAAACGGTCTTTAAGATTTGAGCCTCTCTTAAAAGAGAACATGGGTTTCTCTTTAAGTTCTGGTAAGCTTTTGAAAAGTGTCCAGTGTGTATTTATTATCTTCTTGATTTTGTTTGACTGGATCCCAAAGGTTGACAAACATACCAATTGTGGTTGGCTGGACAGTTTCCCAAATTCAAGGAAGGCCTCCCGATTGTTGTACCAAGCCCGTTTTAAAGATCTTTTCAGTAGTCTTGCAGGGTAACCTTGCACTTTAAGTTTTTTAGCTTCAAAGATGTAATCTTCTTTGCGGGCACAGTTTCTACGTAATTGCAGGAACTGTCCAAATGGTAATCCATCTTTGAGGACCTGCGGATGGTGGCTATTGTCCTGAAGTATTGTATTCCTAGCTGTGGGATTGGTATACAATGTGGTATATAGTAGATTGTTGTTGTCTACCTTTAAGGTAATGTCAAGGAAATTCATACAGTTTGGGTCAAACTCCATCGTGAATTTAAGATTAGAATTCAGGGAGTTAAGCCATTGATGGAAACTGCTTAGATGGCCTACACTCCCTCTCCATATTAAAAACACATCATCAATATATATCAGCCATCGGATGATGTTAGATGAAAAAGGATTGGATGCATCATTAATGTGTTGTTTCTCAAATGTTGCATAAACTGTACCCAGTGCCACCCCTTTGAGTAGCTGATAGAAGATGTTTTCAAATAGGAAAAAGATTTCACATAGTGAAATCCTAATACATTCAAGTATGAAAGACGTTGGAACAGTGTGTGGCCACGGTCTTGAGTCCAAAAGTTAATTTAGGATTATCAAGATTTCATTCTGCTGTATATTTGTATAAAGGCTCTCTATATCCATAGAGACCAATAGCTCATGGGTAGGATCAAAAGGGTGATTTAATCACTGCAGTTGTGTCTCTGATATAGGACAGTTGTTCTGTTGCAAAGGGTTGAATGAAGAAATCAGCATATTGGGCTAAAGGTTTAAGTACTACTGAGTTGCAGCCCGAAACGATAGGTCGTCGGGGAGTCCTGGTGGAATTATTATGAACCTTCGGTAAGATGTAAATTACTGGTACCGTAGGTGTTTTGTTAATGAGAAAAGACGCCTCCTTCTCACTAAGTCATCACCTATTAAAACATTGGCTACTCAGGGTAGATATGATCTTAACCAATTTATTTGTGGGATTGTTTGTCAATTTCTTATAATGGTCCTGTACTGCAAGTTGTTTCAACAGTTCAGATTTATAGGCAGTCTTGTCCCAAAGGACTATACCTCCACCCTTATCTACTGGTTTAATGACAGTGTCAGAAAGGGTTTGTAAATTCTGTACCGCTTTCTGCTCATCTCTGGAAAAATTATATTGGACAAAGTGTGTTTCTTTTAATAAATTACCAACCTCTGTAAGGATGTCATTCTCAAATGTCAGGACTTCTTTTGAAATCATCATATTTTCTGGGAAGAAAGTGGAGGGTTTGTGTAACCCTGTAGTGTCAGTCTGGGATATTGATGTATTGGCGGCAAAGAAATGTCTTAGTCTGATTGTTCGGAAGAGCCTATACAGTTCCAATTTCGTTTGAAATAAGTAATATCTATGTGTTTGGACGAACGAGAGACCAGCAGATAGTGACCTCTGACTCTCACAATGTCTGTTTAGAGAGGTTGAATATTGGAATGGTTTATGAAGGATCTACCAGTCGTAATATGGATTCCTCGTCTGCCTGAAGCCCGAGGTGTATTGGTTGCAAAACCGTCCTCGTTTCGCAACTCTATATCTCCTCAGGGGGCCCGAGCCCCTCCGATCCTGTCCTAAAAAAGCCTGTTGTGAGGTGGGTGGCTGTTGATCGTAATATTGTTGATATGAATTGTCTGATGTTTGATCACTGTCTGTATCTGAATTTGTATCTGAGACCGTTGTTCTTTTATAGGAAGACTGGTTGGGTCCTTGGGGAAGTTAAATGCCCTTACTAAGGTAAGGATAAGTTCTTTCCTTACCGTATCTTTTTATATCTTTCTGTAGCTTCTCAGTTTTTTGATGAGCATTGAACTCTTCAAAGTCCTTGATTGCCAATGAGATCTAAAAGAAGCTTTGTGTTTGCAATGCTAGAATCTGTACGATTTTTTTCTCCAAAGTCTCTATTTCCTTAGTCAGTAATTTTATATGTTTCAAGCCTGTCTCAATGCCCCACACCATCCAGATGTGAAAACACTTATTGGCAGAATAGCTAAAGCCAATTTTGAAACCTTTGTCCTCAGTGAAGATTATTACAATATTTCTTATTTGTAGTCCTGTTGCAATTATGTTAGCATTGAGACATCCCATGAGGAACTTAGCATGTAGTTCTGTCCTGATTAACATTTTCTTTAACCTTTCCAATTGGGTTAAATCAGTTTCATAGGCTAGTTGTATTACAGGGCCTCTGTTTCCCAAAAGGGAAGGACCGCTTGCTATTTGGAGAATATACTCGTCTGTGTAGCACAGAGTTTCAGCCTCAGACATGGATGATGGCGAGGCCTGAAAATATAGATAATGAAAATCACTTACAATAACCACTTCAGGGAAGTTACCCACAAGAGACAATCGTCTGTGCAATACTAGAAATGAGAGGAGTGGGGAACCCAATAGACCCTTGGAGGCTTGGGTAATTAGTGTATCAACAGGTAAGAGTGCCTACAAGGGATTCTTTCTTCTTTTCGTTCTCAAATGTTATTAAGTCATCTGCAATACGCAGATGACTTAATAAGCAGTAGCTTACATTGAGTTATTTCGAAAAATTAATTCCTTATTTTAACATAAACAGATCTATGTAAAACTGCAAAGGAACAAAACACAAAACGGGTGTGTACTTCTTGAAACACAAATCTATGTTGTGAAAATAAACATTTTAGAGGGTACATAAAATACTGCACAAATAAACACACAGTGACCGAGATTTAAACGTTTTTTGTTGCTGCTTTTATATCATTGACACTTATGTGGTCACCCATTCCATGACCTTTATATATAAAGAATTTGCAACTTTTTATACAGAAAACAATTCCTCTAATGAGAAAAATCACAAAGAAAATGAGTGCAGTTGTCGACGTTTCGGTCTATGTAGTGAATTCATCTGCTAGACCATCTTCAGGACGATATTTTCATATGTTGAATGAGCCCTATATAGATGAAAATGATCCCAAAAGTTGCATATCAATTAAAGATATAAGAAGAAAAGAAGCAATACACCCGTGAAATACGGAATAAATAAAAGAAATAGTGGCGTAACCACTCCAGAATGGATTAGGATTGGAGGCGAAACCATCCATTTACAGAGCTAATAATTACCAAAAGAAGTGAAATATTTAGAGAAATAAGTGAGAAAACAACTTCACCCAGATATAAGTTTTGCTTCTTTGCAGTCTTTCATAGATCTGTTTATGTTAAAATAAGGAATACATTTTTCGAAATAACTCAATGTAAACTACTGCTCAGAGCTTATTGCAGATGACTTCATAACATTTGAGAAAAAGTAGAAGAAAGAATCCCTTGTAGGCACTCTTACCTGTTGATATTCATTAAGCGTCAGCGATAGATGCTTTACAGGCACCACCAGTCGTTCTGGGCCACCGGTATGACCGTAACAATGGAGGAAGAAGCATGGCTGGTGCTAAACCGGCAAGTCCCCAGATCACATCTCGGGAAGAGTCAGACGAGGAGCAGGCTGAAGGGGAGGTGTGGACTTGGCACGGGACAGTGTTTTCCCATGTCGGCCTGCAGCCTCACTCAGATTGCCGAAGGAGAACTGGGGACTGGGCACCGTGAAAGCGGAGGCCTAAGTGGTGAGGGCTAATGTGCTTATTACTTTTTATGTGAAGGCCTCCCCCGACCTTGTGAGTTGGCTAATGTGGTGCTATCAAAGGAGTCAGTGGTGTTTTACAGCAAGACGTGAGGAGGATGTGCTTTTTACTTGAGAATGGTTTTGCAAGTGTGCAATAAATCAAATAACATTCTGGATCAGACTGTTCCTTTCAGTGTAGGTCCTGTGACATTGCACACACATGAAAGTGGATTTTCTTTGACTATTACTTATTTATGTCTCTATGAGGCATTATGAGACTTATAGTACTTTATACTTGCATGGCAGTTGATTTGAATTGTATCGATGTGTATGCTACGTCTTATTTTGTGTTCCCATCGTGCGCTGATATTTAGAAATCTCTGTGTGCTTACAGAAGTTTTAAGTTGAAATATGACCTGCATATGATGAATAGACTGTAATAGTTTTTTCCGTCTTGTAAATCCGAAGGCTAGGATCTGAGCGCAATCAATTGATCTAGCTGTTATTGCAATCATCAATGAAGTCTCCAAAAAGTTATAAGATATGCAGCACCTGCAAAATGAATTGTCTATTTTGAGGAGGTTTCGTTGTTTGTTAAAGAAAAAGAAAAAAAGTGTTTTAAAATATATAAGAAGGTGTTTTTACATCTCCCTGTGCAAAGTGATCTTGTTTATTTATTTTTTGGGATGACACATATATTGTTGGCTAAGACATATTAGTGCATTATGCTACCTTATTCCACAATATATTTGCGAGTTGCAGTAAGTCCTTTACATTGATGTAGCACCCAATTTGTATTTCCCTGCAATGGTTGATACATTCTTTTAAAACATGTTGTATTTTATCTATGTCTATGAATGAGACTCTTTAAATGAGTTGGCAAAACGGCGCTTACCAGATTGATAAAGGCTGCTGGTTGCAGCCAAAACACGTCTCTCCAGGTTGCTGGGTCGAGGAAGGCCTGAATCAAGAAAGAAGCTTGAAACCTGCAGCCCTCGTGTGCGTGCTCTCTTCCGTTGGGAGTAGGGGTTCTGCTGATATATATATTATTTCAATTCTTGCCAAGTCCTCTCCCTGAACCACAGATGAAAATCAATACTTACAAGGACAATCTGCTATCATTATGCTGCATTGTGGGACCAGTAGTTTGCCAATATGAACAACAGTTGTCAGCCGGCAGGTAACGCGGTCCAGGTGTGCGCTTCACCATTGGGGAAGGAGGCGCCCACAAAAGACACTATCCAGAGAGGCTGCACAAAGATGGAGGCATCTGAGTAAGGCAGGTCGCCGAAACGCGTTATGCCCAAATCTATGAATAAAGGTCTTTGAAGCCCCGCTGTGTCCCTTTTCTGCTCGGATGGGAGGAGAATCGCTTTGGAAATTTGCGTGTTGCCAGCGGCACGCTCAAGGGAGGGAATAAATAAGATATAATAGAAGTAGTCCCACCAGGAGCTAGATGGTTGTTGCTCAGCCTACACTCTTCAACTGTCATTCCTCACATACCAACAAGCACACTCACATTCCAATCACACTGTCATCAGGCATTCCAACATTCCACGCAGACATCACATTCATACTGGCTGAGCAACTAAGAAGAGGATGCACTAGGGAGAATTAAGTCACAACAGGAACCTTCCTACAAGAGGTCACAACACACATTGGCAAATCAGTTATGGTTCGTCCGTGGTAGCGGATTGCCATGACCCGCCACCTGACCCCTGGAACCGAGGATGTGCCGGCATCTGCAGGTCCATGACTTCATGTAAAGGCGCAGTCACTTCTATCTTTTGAGTCCAGAGGGTTAAGTGAGCTAAAAGTAGGGGACAAATGACTTTTATTTCAATTCTTGCCAAGTCCTCTCCCTGAACCATGGATGAAAATCAGTACTTACCAGGACACTCTTTTTAAGTATTCTGCTTTTTTTAAAAATACTTCGTATTTTCATTTATGCTGTGCCCCTTGGCCCACACTTATCAGACTTTTCAACCAAGGAGGTGTGCTGTCCCTGCCCCGGTCCACCGCGGCTCCTAGTGCCGATTGAGGGGAGGGCAGGGCGCCATCTTGGGAGTCCCGGATCCCGGTGGGACGCAAGTTAGCTCTCTAGCTGGGGGAGGGAAAACGTATAAATCGGCTGGCAGTGCAGGGTCTGCGGCGGCTAGAGCAGGTAGTGGCAGTCCCTGCTCGAACCGTTTTGACTCAGGCTGCTTGTAAAGATTAATTTATCTGTTAAATGTGAATTGGAGCTCAATTTGAGTGCTCGCTATTTTACATGTTTTTAAGTATTCTGTTTTTTTAATAAATACTTCGTTTTTCATTTCTGCTGTGCCCCTTGGCCTTGGCTCACACTTACCCGACTTTTCAACCAGGGAGGTGTGCTGTCCCTGCCTCGGTCCACCGCGGCTCCTAGTGCCGATTGAGTGGAGGGCAGGGCGCCATCTTGGGAGTCCTGGATCCCGGTGGGACGCAAGATAGCGCTCTAGCTGGGGAAGGGAAAACGTATAAATCGCACATGCTCCCTCGGACGCGCGCAGCAGGCGCGCCAAAGCAAGACCGTCTGCGCCCATCGGCACCCTGGGAGCGCCCAGTGCCAGTCATGCTGCTAGTTTGAGGCCAGCTGTTTTGGGTGGCAGGCGTCACTATAGCCGCGATGAACTGCTGGCTCTTGACTCACTTCCCTGCGCTGGTAATAAACAGTGGGCCGTCCTACACAATCTTTCTAGTATGTGCCCTGTTTGTAACTTTTGTTTTAAATCTAAATGGCCCTGTCCAGGTCCTCAAGCTGTTAGTGGGCATAGAGTTTTTGCGGCTCTTATCAATGCTCGTTCAATGGCTAAACATGTTCTTAACATCTATGAGCTTATTATGGACAACAAGCTAGACGCCCTTTTCATTACTGAAACCTGGCTAAGTGAGTCATGTGCGCCTGTGGTCGAGCTCGCCGTCCCTCTGGGTTATCGTACAGCCCGGACAGACCGCACTTCTAGGAGAGGGGGTGGCACTGCAGTGGTATTCAGGGAGGCTTGGGCTTTCACATGTGAAACTGTAAAGGAGCTGGTGGAGGGGGAGGCTCTGGACTTCACCTTCATCCTCTCACCCCACTTTATGTTGGGGTGTGCGTTGGTGTATCGCCCTCCCGCCCCTCCTGGAGCTTTCCTGAGGGCACTGGATGATGCTATCGCCCCAAGTGCTCTTCGCTTTCCCAAGTTTCTACTTCTGGGTGTCTTTATTATCCATCTAGATTCACCAGCAGCTCCGGATTCCGTAGTTCTGCTGGATCTATTTGACTTGACTCAGTTGACTCAGTGGGTCAAGCTGCCGTCGCATACGGGGGGCCACCTGATCGATCTGGTGTGCTCTAACTTTGATATCTCTGTCATGGATCCACTTCCAGTAACAAGGACTGATTATTTTCTGATAAGGTTTTCATGGGACTTGGGAAAACCTTCTTCCCCTTTAGCCGTTACTCATGGCCCCCCTTCCCGGAAGATCAATATTCCCACGAATCTGAGGCTCTGTTACACACTAATCCGGCTCCCGCTTATGATCTCGGAGGGGGGGGCGGATTGTTTTAATGCCTGGGTTAGCCAGGGGGTCGACTCTTCTTTTCAACCTCCTGTTTACAGGAATCTTCAGTCTTCGCCCTCCAGCCCTTGGTTTTCAACGACTTTAAAGGAGATGAAACTGGGCTGTAAAAAACTGGAACGCCGATGGCGGGTGGAGTACTGTCCTATTGCTAAATCTGCACTTCGCTCGGCTCAGTGAGATTACTACGCAGCGGTTAGGAAAGCTAAGAGCGATTTTTATGCCGATCGGATTGCGAAAGCCAACAACAATAGCAAGGAGATTTTCTCTATTGTTAGAAGTTTTATGTCTCCCTGTGCGGGAAAAAAAAGACTCTTCCAGTTTCCAGCCAATGGTGTGAAGAGTAATCTTCCATTTTTATTAATAAAATACAGTCCATTCAGGACAGCTTGGGAACACCCTCGGTGGATCAGAGGTTCTCCTCATCCTCAGTCCCGCTGCCATGCAAGCTCATCAGTCCCTCATTCACTCAGTTTTCACCTGCTGAGGGCTCTGACATTCTAGCCATTCTTAAATCTCTTAAATCGGGTTCCCCATCGGACCCATGCTCAGCAAGAATTTTAGATGAGGTGGCGGAGAATGTGTATTCGGAAGCTGCTGTCATTATCAATCTATCCCTTCAGTCTGCTAATGTTCCGGTGCACTGGAAACAGGCCAAACTTCTTCCTCTTCTTAAAAAACCTACTGCAGACCCCTCTGTACCCTCCAACTACCGCCCGATTTCTCTGTTGCCAGCATTGTCCAAAGTGTGCGAAAAGGTGGTCTTCAGCCAGCTTGAAGCCTTTGTTGAAACTTCTGGGGCCCTTCATCCAGCCCAATCAGGGTTTAGATCAGCCTACAGCACTGAAACCACGCTGGTTGAAATGGCGGAGGCAATCAGAGAGTGCCTGGACGGGGGTGGCAGAGCGGCCCTGATTTTGTTGGACCTCTCTGCCGCCTTCGATACGGTGCCTCACCAGCTCCTTCTCGCCCGGCTCTCCTCCATTGGCATTGCTGGTTCTGTGGGGGCTTGGCTAAAATATTTTCTGGATGAGCGCGCCAAGCAGGTCTGGATGCCCCCCTTTTCTTCCTCCGATAGGAAGCTATCGACTGGAGTCCCTCAAGGCTCTACCTTGAGTCCTCGGCTTTTTAATGTTCAAGTTCAGGAATTTGTATAGCGCACTACTCACCCAGAGGGTCTCAAGGCGCTTGGGGGAGGCGGTGCATTATTTATCCAATAGCCAGGTTTTAAGTTCCTTCCTGAAGGAAATGTGATTCTGGGTAAGTGGGGAGAGAATTCCAGGTTTTGGCCGCCAAGTAGGAGAAGGATGTTCCTCCCATGGTGGATTTATGGATGCGCGGAACTGCAGCAAGGGCTTGATTGGAGGATCTTAGTTGGCGGTCGGTATGTAGAAGGACAGTCGTGTGTTGAGGCATTCGGGTCCTAGTTTGTAGAGGGCCTTGTGTGCGTGGGTGAGGAGATGGAACGTTATTCTCTTGTTGACGGGAAGCCAGTGGAGGTCTTTCAGGTGACCGGTAATGTGAGCTTGGAGCGGGATGTCCAATATGAGTCTGGCTGATGCGTTTTGGATGCGTTGGAGTTTTTTTGTAATTTGGCTGTGGTTCCGGCGTAGAGGGTGCTTCCATAGTCCAGTCGGCTAGTGACCATTGTGTGAGTGACAGTCTTTCTTGTTTCGGTGGGGAGCCAACGAAAGATTTTTTTGAGCATACGAAGTACGTTGAAGCAGGAGGATGAGACGGCGTTGACTTGTCTGGTCATCGAGAGAGAGGAGTCCAGGATGAAGCCCAGGTTACGTGCATGGTCTGTGGGTATGGGTGCCGTGCCCAGGGCCGATGGCCACCATGAGTCGTCCCAAGCAGAGGGGGATGATCCTAGGATGAGGGCTTCCGTTTTGTCTGAATTGAGTTTTAGGCGGCTGTTTTTCATCCATTAGGCTACTTCTTTCATGCCTTCATGAAGATTGGTTTTGGCGGTGTTAGGGTCTTTGGTAAGGGAAAGGATCAGCTGGGTGTCATCAGCGTAAGAGATGATGTTAAGGTTGTGTTGTCGCGCAATGGACGCGAGGGGACTCATGTAAATGTTGAAGAGGGTGGGACTGAGTGATGATCCTTGTGGTACTCCGCAGATGACTTCGGTGGCCTCTGATTTGAATGGGGGGAGTCGGACTCTCTGGGTTCTACCGTCGAGGAACAAGATGATCCAGTCCAAGGCTTTTCCTTGCATGCCGATGTTGCTGAGGCGTTGTATGAGGGTGCTGTGACAGACTGTGTCGAAGGCGGCGGAGAGGTCGAGTAGGATGAGGGCAACTGTTTCTCCGTTGTCCAGTAGTGTTCTGATGTCGTCTGTCGCTGTAATAAGGGCGGTTTCGGTGCTGTGTTTGGCTCGAAAGCCAGACTGTGAGGGGTCGAGGGAGTTGTTGGATTCAAGGAAGGCGGCGAGCTGTCGACGGTTTTCTCAATGAATTTGGCAGGGAATGGGAGGAGGGAGATGGGGCTGTAGTTTTTAAGTTCGGAGGGGTCCGCTGTGGGTTTCTTCAAGAGGGCGTTAAGTTCTGCGTGTTTCCAGCTTTCTGGGAAGATAGCGGAGTTGAGGGAGCAGTTGATGACATCACGGAGATGGGGTGCGATGATGGAGTCTGCTTTGTTGAAGATGTGGTGGGGACAGGGGTCGGTTGGCGAGCCTGAATGGATGGAGTTCATTAGGCGGATGGTGTCTTCAGTGGTAATTGAGTTCCAGGCGTTGAGGATGGTAGAGGGCGGTTTAGGTTCGGAGGAAGGTGGAGTGGATTGTTCTTTGGAAATGTTTTCAAAGCTGTTACGTATGTCGGCGATTTTGTTATAGAAGAAAGAGGATAATGAGTCGCAGAGGTCTTGGGAGGGAGTAATGTCGTTTGAGGCTGCGGTGGGGTTGGTAAATTCTTTGACAATGTTGAATAGTTCCTTGCTGTTTTGGGCGTTGTTGTCAAGTCGATCCTTGAATGCTGATTTCTTTGTGGATCGGATCGATTTGTGGTGTTTGCGGGTGGCTGTCTTGAAGGTGGTCAGGTTATCAGTGGTTGGGTTTTTTCTCCATGTTTTCTCGAGAGTACGGCATAGTTTCTTGGATTTCTTAAGGTCCTCGTTGAACCAGGGGGCCTTTTTGCTACTCTGTTTGGTTTGGTGGTTTTTCAAGGGTGCTAGTTCGTCAGCGCTGTGAGTGATCCATTGTTTGAGTTTGGTGGCCGCTTGGTTTGGGTCCGATGAGAGGGCGGGAGGGTTTTGTTTGAGCGATGTGAGAAGTTGGTCGGTGGTGATTTTATTCCAGTTTCTTCGTGGAATAGGTTGTGGGGGGTTGAGGGTCGAGGTAGTTTTGTAGCTGAAGTGAACGCAGCTGTGGTCCATCCAATGGAGAGCTGTGGTGTGATCGAAGGAGATGTGCTTGCTGGAGGTGAAGATTGGGTCGAGCGTATGTCCGGCTATATGGGTGGGGGTGTCAACAAGTTGTTTGAGACCAAGATTGGCCAGGTTGTCCAGAAGGGTGGTGGTGTTGCTGTCGTTTTTATTTTCCAGGTGGAAGTTGAGGTCTCCCAGTAGAATGTAGTTCTCGGAGGCAAGGGCATGTGGGCTGATGAAGTCAGTGATGTCTTCGCTGAATTGTTTACGGGTTCCTGGTGGTCTGTAGATGAGGGTGCCTCTAAGTGTGGTCCTGGGGTCGATGTGGATCTGAAAGTGGAGGTATTAGGCGGTTGCAAGGTTATCGTCGAGGCTGGTCGTGATTCTGATGGTGTTCTTATGAACGATGGCAATGCCTCCTCCTGTTTGGTTGGTGCAGTCTTTTCGGATGATCTTGAAAGTGTCTGGGATGGCTATGGCGATGTCAGGCGCTGAAGAGACGTTCATCCAGGTTTCTGTAAGGAAGGCGATGTCCGGTGAAGCAGTGTCCAGTAGGTACCATAGTTCAGTGGCGTGTCTGTGGATCGAGCGGGTGTTCAGCAGGATGCACTTCAGGTGGTTAGGGTTGGATCTGTGTTTGGAGTTAGTGGGTTTGGTGTGGGTCTTGATGCATGCGAACTTGCAGGAGAGGCAGGCGAAGGGGCCGTGGGTAAGTCCTGGGGCAGCTTCGTAGCATTGTGGTGTGCGTCCGGGGTTAAGGGCTAGGAGGGTAGCAGCGCCATACGTTATGCGGGATGAGTGTGTTTTGGGAGGACCAGGGGGTCTGGCGCTGGGCGCCATCCATGCGTAGACGGGCTTACCTTTGGTGTACCTTCGGCGCGCATGGGGCGCGACCGCTGCGTGTGAAGGCTGCGCGCAAATACATCTGTCATATATGGATAGTGGAAGGGGAGGGGCGAGGGAGGGGCTGCTGGGAGGCGGGATCGTGGTGGAGGGGACGGGCTCCGATGCACAACAACAAGATGGCTGGTGAAACGAAACTGGAAGAGCCCGGGGCACACACAGGGTTACGCTGTCGGAGGGGGCACTGGGACAAATACGCTACACACTATTGAAGGCAGAGCGGGCAACCTTTAGGTGATCACAGCGGAGGCAATGATAAATAAATATAAATATGGCCAAATAAAGCGAGCAGCCCACTACAACAAAAAACGACTGAATAGTGAGCGCTATGATGGCGGAATCAGCTGGGGAGGCAATGCGAGCAGCACAACAACTTTTAAAATGTAGAGCAACACAGTAACGATACCCAGGTGGACCAGGGGTCGTGGGGAGCGTCCTCTTCCGAGGCAGTCAGGGCGGACACAGCGCGGCACAGGACGGAGCGAGGCTAGGCACACAGTGGGAGGGAGGGGCTGCTGGGAGGCGGGATCGTGGTGGAGGGGACGGGCTCCGATGCACAACAACAAGATGGCTGGTGAAACGAAACTGGAAGAGCCCGGGGCACACACAGGGTTACGCTGTCGGAGTGGGCACTGGGACAAATAGGCTACACACTATTGAAGGCAGAGCGGGCAACCTTTAGGTGATCACAGCGGAGGCAATGATAAATAAATATAAATATGGCCAAATAAAGCGAGCAGCCCACTACAACAAAAAACGGCTGAATAGTGAGCGCTATGATGGCGGAATCAGCTGGGGAGGCAATGCGAGCAGCACAACAACTTTTAAAATGCAGAGCAATACAGTAACGATACCCAGGTGGACCAGGGGTCGTGGGGAGCGTCCGCTTCCGAGGCAGTCAGGGCGTACTGCCTCGGAAGCGGACTGCCTCTATCTGACCCCCTGATCTTCCTGGCAGAGGAGCTTGGCGCGAAAATCATGGCATACGCCGATGACACCCAGCTACTATTTACTTGGAAAGGTCCTGATCTAGACACAGAATTTGCCCAGAGGTGCCTTTCAGCCGTATTCACATGGCTGGCACAGGCCCAACTCAACTGCAACAAGGAGAAATCCGAGGTACAGATGTATGGTCAATTTCCTCCGCTCTTTAGAGAAGCCTCATGGCCTCCGGATTTTCCTTGCCCTTGCTCTGAGGGTGGCCCAGCGCAGAACCTAGGGGTATGGTTTGGAGGTGATCTCCGGTTCTCAGAGCACATCAAAAAACTTACAGGTGACAGGTGTCTGTTTTGGTACCCTTAAGACCCTGAGAAAGTTCTTCCCTATGCTTCCAAGGCCGGCTAAGGACATAGTCGCTCGGGCCCTTATCCTCTCCCGGCTCGACTACGCCAACGCTTTATTCATCGGTATTCCTGGCTATCTGATGAATAAACTTCAATTGATTCAGAATGCGGTGGCCAATTGGTTTTACATTTGTGAAAAGACAGTAATGAATAGCGCACCCACTGGGGTAATACTTATCAGACCCCCCAGGATATAGCGGCATGGATTGGCAAATTTAGCGGCACAAAAATGAAAATTTAGCGGCACAAAAATGAAAATTTAGCGGCATTTAGCGGCATTTTATTTTGGGTTTTATTCGACAACGAACACAGATATCTTACTGTTTGAGTTATTTGCCAACATGGAGCTATGTACATTTTGTTTATTTACAATTCAGCATGGGTTCTATCCTTTACCTTTCAAGTTTTCCGATAGCAAGGTCACAATATTTCACCAATCTGCAGAATTGCTGTACATCTTGACCCAGCACACACAATGCAGTCGCCTCATTAATAGTGTGTATCCCCAATTTTAAGAAACAGGGCCTTAATAAACTAATTCTGAGCCCTAATAAGAGGAGACACAGAGTTTAAGAGGGAATGATTCACAAGTATAGTTACAACCGCAATAATATTTACAGTGGATTGAGCCTTGTTATTTCCAGCTCACTCATACGTCTCCTGAGAGAAGGCAGAACCTGATTTGTATAAATGTAATTCTTTTCTCAGATTTTTCAAGGGACTCTTTGGCCATTTCCTTGAGGGAGATGTAGCTCTGATGACTGTTCCAATCTTTGTTAAGTCTTGAATCGTTTATAATTCTGGTAAGATTTGTGATGACATTTGTAATATGCATTTGTAAATCAGTACAACGCTACTTCCCTGAGAAATCCTTGAGCAGGCCTACTACAGATTTTTTTTCCCCAAACACTATTTCATGAAAAGTAAAATCGCCCATCCTAGTTTAATTAGTAAGCCTAAATTCCAATCTTAATTGACTGACTTGAACATTGTTGGAAGCCCCAAACCATATCAGACTGCGGTGGACAAGACTGTCTCCGGATCTTTTTTTAATTTAGAGCCATATGAATAGAAGCAATATCGAATAGATGTAAAGAATTTCGCTCTAAACAGTTCCAGGATAGACTCTACACATGGGCTACTTAATTAAAAATACATCTGGCGTAGTTAGTACTGCACGTAGTATGTCCTGTTTATCTCTGCCTTATATTGAATTGTGGCACGTTTTCCGGGGGCACACACACAGCCGCACCCAGGCAGTTCACAGGTCTTTCAAAGACCATTATTCATATTATGGCCCCTGCAGCGCCACTCTGCCTGTGCTTCGTTGTTGCTTCGCCCCTTCTAAGAGCCCCAGCAGCGCGACTCTGCCGAGGCGATAACATTCTGACCTCCTGCATTCTTCAAGGCACACCTTCAAAGAAAGAACAAAAGTTATCACTGGTAGAGGCATTTTCTGCCATTTGTCTTGCTAAAACCCACAGCTCATTAAGAAAATGAAAATTCATCCCTGTTATGAGGGTTAAATGGACTTTGCAAAGCGCAGGGCAGCGCGCGATCAAAGTTAAGCCAGCCAATTGTGTGCACCAAATTGAGCTTTAAACCCCTCAGAAATAAACAGTGTTGCTCTGTTTTCCGATGAGATTTTGCCCATTCCTGGGAGTAATCTGCTGCGTTTGCGATTTGATCGCATACATGAAGGACATGTCACTCAAAAGCAAACAAATCAGTACTTTCTGCCCATGATTTACTTACAGATTCACTTGGAAAGGGAAATGTGGAATACAGCAATCTTCCGTCCTCAAACAAACGTGCGTCCGGGCTGAAACCTTCACACAATGGCGAAATCAGTCGGCTCTGATGTGATGCCTTATTTAGTTTACTTTCCTGTGACCCTTATCCCTGGCATTGCCTTCGTGTTGATGTATTTAGAGTTTTTGCCCTAAGCTAATTTTTACAATCTGTGAATACTCCCGCTTTCGTGTTCCTGGGCTGGGGGCTGGAGAAGAGTCGTCGTGCCTGGTCTCCTTCCTGCTCTCCGCTCTCCTCGTGTCCGCTGCCGCTTCTCTCTCTCCCCCTGGTCTCCTTCCTGCTCTCCGCTCTCCTGCTGGTTGTGATGATTGGGCATTCAAGAAGCGTGAAACGGCGGATTTCGCGGCCGTTTGTGTAAATATCGCGGCACTTGCACAGATCGGCCGATTTCGCGATTTTTTTGCAAATCGCGAAATCGCGATAAGCTGGAGGGTCTGACTTATAAAAGACTACAACATCCAAGAGGCTGAGGTGCAGCCACGCCCACCGGTCGGGGTGATTGGACTTTAATTTGCACGTTTGCAGCGCGATTTTCATTACTCACTGGTCTGCCACTGATGAAAGGAAATTAATTCCTGAAACGCGTCTGGCATATTTAAGATTTGATGCCTGTGTACTGGTGCGGCGTTTGCTGGCAAGATGTCGACCATTAAACTTTGAACTTCAAGAATTTTCCTGTGGCCTCCCTCGTTATTGGTGGTACCTGAACTGTGATAATATATATATATAAATATATATATATATTACCTACTGGCGGTCGCAAGTAGGTAGTTACGATTTTTTTCAATGTTAAATCTCAAAATTCTATTTGGAATAACTTTGGCGCCGGTTGATGAATCTGAGTGAAAATTTCCTCAAAATGGCCTCGTGGAGCACCGGTCCTTCCCTGAAAGTTTAGGGGGGATTCGTCAAGCGGGGGCCGAGATAAAAGGGGGTCCCAAAACGCGTTTTCCCCATGTTAATTTCCATAGGGCGGTCGATTTCCCTTTTAGCCCGAACGGCTGAATGGATTTACACCAAACTTGGCAAAATTGTAGGGACTGGTAGCCCGATGTGCCTTTGCTATGTCTCAAGATATGTGCTCCAGTGAATTTTGAGTAATTTAAGTTCAAAAAAATATATATATCTATGGCAGCTCCCCGGTACGCGCACTGCGGAGCGCACCGGGCGCGCCACGCGACTTGCGCGCAGAAAGCTGATTGGCTCTCGGGTGTCTGTAAACATTCTAAACAGTCCGGAGCGGCCGCCATCTTGTGTCTCAGTAAAATCGAGACACAAGAGGTGGCAAAAACAAAGGGGGGAATTGACCATAAGGGGGCAGGGTAGACCCCCCCTGACCCCCTAGGTTTGATGTGGGTGCCATTAAAGGGCCCGCGGGGTCTCAATTTGTTTGTTTTTTTTCGATTTTCGCGGGTGGAGTGCCCGGTACGCGCACCGGGGAGCGCTCCTGGGAGCGCTCCTGAGAGCGTACTATGGGGAAAAAAGAATCACTTTTAAAAATTGTATGTTTATTAATTGTTATTTTTGTTGTTTTTTTTTTTTATTTAAGTACCAACATGTAGGTATCAATGCAGAGTCTATAATTTAATATACACTGTTTCCTTTGTAGATATTTTGCATGTTGTTACAGAAGTTATTGTGGTATATGGAATTCATAACATAGTCTGTCAGGAAAGCAGAAACAACATGGAGGCAGGAGATGATAAAGAGATGTTAAATACACATTGGAGATAATATAGTGGGAGAAAGGAAGTAACTATGAGCAAACTTTCTATGTAACACAATAAAGTTGCACAGTATACTATAAGTCTCACTTTATATTTTAAACATTTTTGATCTACTTGATGAATTACATATAAAAATGAATAATGGCTCGAACAATTTTTGATTATTAAATATACATTTATTCTTCTGATTCTTTTTCATAATTTAATAAAACTTCTAATAAAATGTTGTCGGGAATCTCTTCATTTACATTCTGTGTTTCCATTGATTCTACACACTCAAGTAATTCAAGGCCTAGAGACTCATCCATAAAGTCAATGTTATCATTTTCAGCATTTTTTCCATCATGGTTGTTGTCCAAAACAATTTCTTTTCTCCTTCCATTTTGTTGCTGTAAATTGCATAAAAAATAATTATATCAGTAGAGATAGGGCACTGTTGGGTTTAAGTTCAGACATGTAGTTTGGATTTTTTAACAGTGAACTGTCTGCATTTCCTCTCTTCCTTCCACCACTTTTTATCTTTTTCACATTCTCTCAGTACCACTGCTTTAGTTTTCTTCCCCTCTCTTTCTTTCTTTTTCTCCATTTTTTTCTTTCGCACTCATTGTACTGTAGTTCACTTAGTCCTTCCCTTTGTTTTTCTGTGTACTTACTCTCTCACTCCTGTTTCATCCATCGTTCTATATTAACCTCATTCCCTTCATCCCTTCACTCTGTGACTCCCCTTCACTCACTCTCAGTCATCTTCTATTCCTCTTTTTTATTAAGAGTTCCTCATTCAGACTCCTCTCCTTTTCACTCATTTTCCTTTTACTTTCTTATCTTTCCTGATTTCGTTTTGGTATCTCACATTCTTTTAGTATCTTACTTACCTTCAGTAATTTGCTCTCTTTCTATTTCTTTTTCCTTCTTTTTTCTCTTTCTACATTACTTTATTTCTGTTTTTGTATCCTTCGCTATTGCTTTATTTCTTTAGTAAACCTCTTGAACTGTTTCTTCTATTTTAATATATATTTTTAACTAATTATAACGTGTTTTTTCTTTTGTCTTTCACAGATACAAGTTGTCATTAATTATATGGTAAGTCTGTTTACAAAATATATATATATATATATATATATATATATATATATATATATATATATATATATATCCAATTACCGCTCCGGCGCTTGAAACCACCAAACGGAGAAAGACACGGACTCCAAAATCAGCTTACACACTGCTGGCTGCAGTGACTTTATTTATGAATAGTGCGAGATGTCGGGCAGGATATATATATATATATCCTCCAGTATTGTTTGATACATACAAACAGGCGCTGACACTGTGTATACATAAAACAACAACAAAAGAGTGTTCCTGTATTAGTTAGGTATAAACGGAGCACAAGAAACCAACAAAGCCCATTAGGTTTGTTATTAAAGCCCTCACTCACCGACCTGGTCGGTGACTTGCTTCATCATCGGGCCCCACTGGGTGTGACCGAATGTCACCCGAGTGTGCTACAACGCCAGATTTGCTGCGGAGCTGGTAATGTGAAGAGATGAGGGCTATGTGGTGAATTTATGTGAACAGAGTGAGGTGGTGAGTTAAAATTGCCTTGTATGTATCAAAAAATTGTTTTAATCTATAATCATCAAGGGCAAGGTTAAAAAATGTGTTGGTAAGCAAGGCCAACTAATTAGATGGTCTGCTTCCAATAACATTAGGTGAAAAAGTGGTCGGTCAACATGTTTCAGCCGGAATGGTGTAATTAACCTGGCATTCGTCAGGACCTAGAGTGAATAAACCCCGGCGGTATGGGCACGCTAAGGCCCACCCTACCAAAGGACTTGAAAGTAAAAAATGTCTGTGAAGTGCAAAAAAACGAGGGGGCTTCACCAACCAAAAGGCGGGAAGCACACAGCCTCTGAGTCTCTGATTCAGAGACAAAAATAAAACACTTCACAAGGGATGAACTTTCACCCCATAGACCGCGGGAGGGAGGGGACGGCGTATTTGGCACATCGCCCATGACGCCATTCTCCCGAGTGTACACCTGAACAGCCCTCAGAACCTGGTTTTTTAACCTTGCCCTTGATGATCATAGATTAAAACTATTTTTTGATACATACAAGGCAATTTTAACTCACCACCTCACTCTGTTCACATAAATTCACCCCATAGCCCTCACCTCTTCACATTACCAGCTCCGCAGCAAATCTGGCGTTGTAGCACACTGGGGTGACATTTGGTCACACCCAGTGGGGCCCAATGATGAAGCAAGTCACCGACCAGGTCGGTGAGTGAGGGCTTTAATAACAAACCTAATGGGCTTTGTTGGTTTCTTGTGCTCCGTTTATACCTAACTAATACAGGAACACTCTTTTGTTGTTGTTTTCTGATAACCTTGGGGACTAAGAGTGTTTGCTACTCTCCATATCTCTCTTTTTTGTTGAACTGTGTATACATATACAC